>NC_051221.1:18822521-18902521 GCF_015220715.1 Pygocentrus nattereri | reverse complement strand
TTTTGGTAAAATTTCTTAAGCATGCAGTTTTCTTGATGCAAACTACTGGCTATAATCTTCCATTACATGTTTGTTACAAAAGCCTCATAACTAGGCAAAACTAAAGAAGCAAACATCTGCAATGTGATTTTTGGCTGAAAAATGTCTTCATATTTAAAATATCTTTTTTTTTTTTTTTTTTTTTTTTTCTTTCAGGAAACCCCAAGTCCCAGCACTCCTACTTCTCTCCCGCCAACTCCACCAGTCCTGGGAACAGGGGAGCTCCCTCTGGTCCAACACTACAGCTCCAGCCTCCCTACAGCAAAGCAGGGCCTGCTCAGCATCTACCAGAAGGACCAGACTGAAGATCTGGGGCCTAAAGCGGTGAGTGCACATCTGAACCTGTAGCCTTCACCTGTTGGGTGACATTAATTAAACATTTTTGCTGCTTTGTAACTTTTTTTTTTTTTTTAAACAGCATTTGCCTTATTTTATTAATGGTGAATAGATTAACTTGGAAAGCAAACCCTTTGTTACTTTAATCTCTTTCTTCTTCTAAAAATGTATTATGAAGAAGGTTTTCTTATGACGGTAACCATATACTACCGTCAGCATTTATCAGTATAAAATAACCTCTCACCAGCTTCCCTAGCTGTACTGACCTTTCCACACTTCAGGGGTTTCACTGCATTCTTCATAGAGGTATAAACACTAGAGTGGGGAGTAGAAAGTGTAAATTCAAGATGTTTTGGAAAGAGCTCCTCCATTCTGTTGAATAGATGGATTCCCTGTCTTAGTCAAGAACTATCAGGGATTCACAGTTACTTTTATCACTCAACTTCTTCATTTTTTATTTAGACAAAAGAGAAGATGAAAGAAGAGTCTTGGAATATACATTTCTTTGAATTTGGGCGAGGTGTGTGTATGTACCGCACGTCTAAGACGAGAGACCTGGTGCTGAAAGGGATTCCTGAGAGTCTGAGAGGGGAGCTGTGGCTACTTTTTTCAGGTAATTACTCCACCCTAACAATAGGGGCACATAGTATGTATGTATGTATGTATGTTCTCTGGCACAACATGAACACTTTCTTGTGCTTTATTTTTACAAAATATATGGTTTAGTGTTTGATAGGTTTTTTTTGCATTAATTAATATTTTTTTCTTTTATTTATGTCTAACAGTAGACGCTGCTATTACAAATTAGTTGCAAAATTTCAAGATTGTGTTTTGTTTATCTGTTCATAGTATATAAATTTCATCAGACAATGGCTAGAAGAGTTCACATTTCTAGTGGATTTGTGTAGTGTTGAAGCAGCACTTAAGCCAAAAGAGGGTGGAAAATAATATGCAAGACATTTGGATTTTGGTTTGTGGAGTTTGGTCATGAGCTAGTGCAGGTGATTAAAAATAAAAGGGCTTAATATGAATGAGTGTGCTCTCAATAATCTGATCCTAGTCTGATTTCTGCAGTTATCTGATTATTCAAATGGTCATGTAAACACCATACTCCCATCTAAAAATCTGATTAAGAAACCCAATAAAGAGAGCTGGATTTCTGTCGGATTTCTCAGTCTGCGCATGTGCGGAATAGACTGCTGTACCAGAAAATATGCTTTTGCATTTGAAGCAACGCTGAAACCAACTACATTCTCAGTGAAATTGAGGATTTTAAATATTAATTATTTTCTAGATAATATTTATTCATTTTTCAGGTAAAGTGGTGTTTTACATTCCGTTCACATTATGTCTTCTGTGACTTTTTTCCTGGTTGCAAAGCAGAAATCTAATCTGACTCATGTCGACTTTGAGTTTTCACATTTACTTATGACTTTAGTGCATATAAACACACAGATCGGATTACTGACAAAATCTGATATTCTGCAGTTACTGGATTGTGTATGTGAACACTCAATGTGATTTATATGTGGGCAACTTTGAGAGCTGCATTTGAACAATGAGGCTAAAACAAATCAATCCTGAACTTTAATTCTTGTGTAAATGAGGAGCGTGTGACTCCTCTCCTGTATTTGTGCTGGTGTCAGGGTAAGTAACATGCAGCCATGGTAACATCCGCATTGACTTGAACTTCTGCCCTCATTCTGTGACTTATCATGATCATATGACCTGCTGACTTAGAAAACAAACATATATTCTGGGTTTTATATGGATACTGTCAGATTTTGCCTATATAGTCAAATATTTACATGCCTTTTTATCCTTCTGGCTTGTGCATTACAAAATCATTGGTTGGCTAATAGCTTTAGCTCTATAAAGCCACTGCCAGTTGATTTTTATAATCTAGCTTTACTTACTGAAGCATTCACAGACATCACTACGTATAGTGATACAACCCCATTTCCAAAAAAGTTGGGCTGTTGTACAAAATGTAAATAAAAACAATTCAATTACTTGCAAATGGGGTTGTATTAATCTCCCTCTCTCCCTCTCTGTCCCTCTGTGTGTCTGTGTTCGTGTTTGTAGGTGCTCAGAATGAGATGGCGACTCACCCGAGTTATTATGCGGAGCTGGTTGAGCAAGCGATGGGTAGATGTACATTAGCAACGGAGGAGATTGAGAGGGACCTGCATCGTTCCATGCCAGAGCACCATGCTTTCCAAAATGAGATGGGCATAGCTGCTCTCCGACGTGTACTTACTGCATATGCCTACCGCAACCCGGGCATCGGCTACTGTCAGGTACACGCACAGTTTAAACTTCAGTGGTACGCACACTCAACTCAGCTAACTGTGTCCAGTTACTAAGAGCATTTTTACTCTCAGTTCTTTACAGTCCTGGCTGAAGCATAGGAAGTCAGCTTTCACTTTGCCTGAAAACATGAAGAGCTGACATACTTAGTACTTGTAAAAAAAGCGTCTTAAATACTTTTTAATGTTGTTAAGTTTTGCAATATGAACATGTAAAACATCTTATCTTGACCTTGTGAGATCTTAATTTTGAACTAAAGATGGGAGGTTTTTATAATATGACCCTAAATCTTTTCCTCTTATACAGTTTTTTTTTCCCCCAGTTATTTTTCTCAAAAATTTAGTTATTTCATCTTCTTGTAAAGCTTGCTGTAAAGATGTTTTAATAAAATGTTGAATAAATTAAGTATTGGCATATATTGGAACTCTCTCCACCCAGTGGGAACAGAAATGTTTTAGACCACTGAAAATATACCGCAACAAGGATCACACTGCATGTCTCTGTGTCCGTGGAAAACTATCAGTGCCTGATAACTAATTATCTGGTGTTTCAGCTATGCTGTAATGTGTATATCTGTGTGTCCCATCTTAACAGGCCATGAATATAGTAACCTCAGTATTGTTGCTGTACTGCACTGAAGAGGAGGCGTTCTGGCTGCTGGTGGCCTTATGTGAAAGGATGCTGCCCGACTACTACAACACCAGAGTTGTAGGTCAGTCACACCCTTATACAGAGCACAGTTAGAGGTCCTGTACTGGAGGATAACATCATAGCCAGTGATCATATATAGGAAGATTCCTGCAGTCTCCAAATAGTCCATACACAAAGGACTAATACTTTGATATTGACTCCTATTTCAACGAATGCAGGTTTTCTTTTCTGTGTTTTTCTGTAGTAATGTGTGTGTGTGTGTGTGTGTGTGTGTGTGTGTGTGTGTGTATACGCATCAGGAGCACTGGTGGATCAAGGTGTGTTTGAGGAGCTTACACGGGAGTGTTTGCCGCTGCTATACGAGCACATGCAAGACCTGGGTGTGATTTCCACTATCTCTCTATCCTGGTTCCTCACACTCTTCCTCTCTGTCATGCCCTTCGACAGCGCCGTCCTGCTCGTCGACTGCTTCTTCTATGAGGGTATCAAGGTCATCTTCCAGGTAAAACAAAGACATATACCAAACACATTCATAACCTTGGTTTTGTAGTGTTTGGAAGTTTACTTTTCAAGGCTACCTTCAGTCCTCAGTGACTATAGTGTTTATTAGCTTTGAGATTGCTTTAATTTATGTAACCCAGTTACTTAGGCAATTTTGAGGTGGAATCAGAAGTGTTTGAGCAGACAAAACAGTCAGGACCTCTAAAACCTTCAGGCAGCACTACTGTGGATATTTCAAGATACTATCAGACATAATATGCCTGACACACAAAATGTAAATAAATTACAGGTGATAGTTGTTATTTTAGTTGTATTTAGTTTGTTCCAGGCAGTATGGATCTGTGGTCAGTGTTGGCTATAGATGTTGCTTTCTCTCCTCTACTCTTTGTTTTAGGTGTCATTGGCTGTGCTTCATGCTAATATGGAGCAGCTGCTAGCCTGCACAGATGAGGGAGAGGCCATGACCATACTGGGCAGGTCAGTCTGGGGTCACAGGGCAGCGCTGAAGTGTTGTTAAAGAGGAATTCTACTGAAAAGCAGTGCATGGGTTTTTTTTTTTTTTTTTTTTTTTTTTTTGCTTATTCGTAGCTTATTGTGGTAGCTTATCTTTTCCACAGTTGTTTTCTATGGGAACGTTATGAGGATTGATGTTTTATATACCCTAAAGTCATGTGACTCTCTGGTAATAGGCAAACATATTTCTTGCATTTTGTCATTTAACATGGTCAATAATCACCTACTTTGAGAGGAAAGGGCCACCTGACTTACTTGCAAAATAACTAATCTGTAAAAAGTACAGATCATTGTTTTGAAATCTAGATGCTGGTGATTTTTAAAACTGGACTACAATAAAACATCAATGTAAAGTTAACTGGTACATACCTGCAAAGACTTGAGGATAGATAGCTTGCTTGCTAGCTGTTCCACTGTTCCACCTTAAATGGTGCAGCACTTATATTCTGGCTAGGCTTTGACGTGATTAGGTCATGCTGGGAACTTCACGTTTTTCCAGCTAGTATGGATGAGAGAGATTTTCAAATTATATATTTTCATATATTTAAATAGCAATGAAGGTTAAAAAAAAAAAAGTCCAAAAGAAAATTAGAAGATTGGGGAACCAGCCTTGTGACCAGAAGGTCACCGGTTCAATCCCCTGATCCGACAGGAGTGACTGAGGAGAGACTGAAGTGCCTTTGAGCAAGGCACCTAACCCCCAACTGCTCCCTGGGTGCCGAGGATTGGGCTGCCCACTGCTCCGCGCAGGTGTGCCCACTGCACCCTTGTGTGTGTTTACTAGTGTGCATGTATGTCGGTGTTTAACTGCACATATCGTTTAAATGTGGAGGTCTAATTCCTCTCTGTGCAAACACAGTTGGCCATTAGTTTGGAATTCTATTCTATTTCTGTCGTCTCTAACATTATGTATTAACAATGTGCCCTGAATTTACATTTTGATCACTTTCTTATCTGTTTAGTCCACAACAAAAAAAGGTAATAGAAAGACTAAGGCTAGTTAAAGGTTACTGCACCTCGATTGAGAAGCCACGCTGGAGGAGGGTCTCTCTGGTAGCACAAAGAGTGGTACTGTAAAACATAAAAAGCGTCGCATAAAAGTGCTGTTAAACATTTTACACACTACCTGTAGATGTAGCACAGTTTCACATTAAGGAGCGAAACATCTGATGCAAGTAAGTGTAGAAATTGTAGAGTTGAAAAGCAATTATGTAATGTTGGAGTAGAAAAAACTGCTAAACGTCTGTCTTTTTGTCTTCAGGTATCTAGATAATGTTGTGAACAAGCAGACAGTGTCAGCACCTATCCCTCACCTCCACGCCCTGCTGACCAGTGGAGATGAGCCACCTCCAGAGATTGATGTCTTTGAGCTCATTAAAACGTCCTATGAGGTGAGATGTGTGGGCGCTTTGAGTTGTGCATGTTCTTCCTTCATTGCTGTGTAATGTATTTTCCTAAATCTGCATCTCTCTGTCTCTCACTCACGTGGCCCGACTCTCACTCTTTTTCACTTGTTCTTTGTAGAAGTTTGGTAGTCTGCGTGCTGATGTCATTGAGCAGATGAGGTTCAAGCAAAGGTTAAAGGTCATCCAGTGTTTAGAGGACACAGCTAAGAGGAGTGTGGTGAGTGTGTGTGCACCTGAGCATGTTTGGTACAAAACATTGTGTTAATCACCAAGATTGTTTGGGGTAACTGTGATGTGTGTTTGCAGGTGAGGGCCATCATGACAGAGTCTGCCTTTGCTATTGAGGAGCTTGAGGAGCTTTATGTTCTGTTCAAGGTGAGAACTTACTGTCTGTTCAGTTTCATGTCTGTGCGTATGTTTTTTAGGTCTCTGCAAGGCCATATTCCGTTATTAACTCTCTGTATTACACTAGTACTGTTCTCTGTCCTCAGCACAGTAACTAATCAAACAGATAAGTCATATAGAAGCTCATTTAAAGAATAGGGTTCCCACATGTCCTGGAAATACATAGGCTTGTTACAGTTATGGAAACTACCAGTAAAAAAAGAAATTTAATTAAATATTAGTGAACTCCTGAACAAGTGTAAAATTGGGCCATTATGCCACCACAGAGTGCATATTTTAATATATTTTTACCTTTTAATGTAAAGTTTAAGTATTTGTTAGTTTGGAATGTGAATATCACATGTGGACAGATGCAGTCATGTGCAGAAGTGTGGGCACCCTGGACAAATGATATTTTGTTGAGTTTTACATACGTTTCAAAGTCTACATTCTCTTCTAATGCATATTTCTATGCACAATTTCTTTTTATTTGATGAAAACCATTGGGGCAGTATGTAATGTGTGTAAAAGTTATGGTACTTTTTTTTTTTTTTTTTTCTTTCTTTTTTTTTTTTTTAGATTATTTTTATTTCTCAGGTATGTTCGCTAAAAAAAAAAAAATAGAAATTGTGCACTAAAATTGGAAGAAAATTTGAATAATTTGAACAAGGTTTCAACTTTTGCCTACAGCTGTATGTGGATACTGTGTTGCAACACCTAGTAGAGCGATCCTATAATAACTCACTATTTGTGTGTGAAATGATCGCTTCTAATACTTCAGTGGAACTTGTAATCGGACGGTGATTGGTTGAGAAACAGTTAGTGTAGTCAGCAAATCACTTAGTAAATGTTCCTTTGGAGTTGTATTGCTGACTTCAATGGTAAGAGTGTCAGTGATCGTGTGTCAGTTTAAGAGGACCTGTTGTAAACAACTGCTGTTGAATTTATGAGTCTTGGAAATTGTTCTGGAAATGTAGCTCCTAAAAGACTGGGAACGCTGTAGAAGTTCATTGTGCATTGTGAAACATATTAGCCCCAGGTAGACCTCTTTTATATCTGACATTAGCATGCTTCTTGGTTTATGCACCCGTAAGTACAAGTGTAAGCAGGGTTTGATGCACCATGTCTCTCATTGTGATCAAACACCTTTGAAAGTGACTGAGCTGCATATGACCATATAAGACATTAAAGGACTGCATCTGCATTACAGAACAAACCGAAGGATCTATTTAGTTCCTTCTTTCAGTCCCAAAATCTAATAAGTGGTCATTGGAGACTTGAAAAGCCATGTGTGAGTGACTGTAGATAATGCTGTCCACTTGTGATCACTCTAAGGAGATGTTAGACACAGGTGTGAACAGGGCCTACATTATAGTTAGTATTTTTCTTTTTATTCAACAGAATGGGTGGGATGATATATACATGCCAAGAATATGTACAGTAAACTGATTAAACAGATTAGTCATATAAAAGCTAATTTAAAGAAGGGGATTCCCGCATGTCTTGGAAATATATAGGCTTGTTTTTCAGTTATGGAAAATGCCAGTAAAATAGAAATATGATGAAATAGATGGGATAATATACACATACCAAGAAAACGTGTGCAGGATAGGATTTTATACAGTAAAAGCCTTTTCCCCCCCTTTTTTTTTCTCACAAAACCACGACTGACATCTCCCATTTATTTGTACATTAACACATCTGCCTTATTTGATTCTCCCTCCTTAAGGCCAAGCACATAATGAGTTGTTACTGGGGGGCAAGTAGCACTCCTGCAGAGCGCCATGACCCAAGCCTGCCCTATCTGGAGCAGTACCGGATCGATTCTGGTCAATTTGGACAGCTCTTCTCAGCACTGTCTCCCTGGAGCTGTGGCATGCACACAGCCACGCTCTCTGCCCGCCTGTTCCGTCTGCTTGACAGCAACAAAGATTCCCTCATCAACTTTAAAGAGTTCGTCACCGGCCTCAGTGAGTGCATTAGTTGCTCCGAAAGAGAAAATGGAGAGTGTATATTCCCCATTAAACGCCTTAAAAATTGTTAATTACTAAACAGGTTTTACTAGACATTATTACCCTTGTTAAGTAAAAAGGATGCCGTTGTAAGGCTGCATGTTGTAAAGTATTTTAAATGGTAGTTGGCCTGTGCCAGGTTACATTTAACAAGAGTTACCTGGGTAATGGCCTAGTGACAATAAGAAAATATTTGAGAAATATTTGATGTGATCCTACATGAATTCCACATTTACTGTGCTTAACATAGATAAAGGTGTTCTAGAAATGCGGCCGCTGATTGAACATGCTCAGCGATGCGTGCAGATATCATGCCTGTATACAAAGCTGCCTGTAAGTTATGATGTATGTTTCAGGATATTGTCGGGCCACAGCATCAGTTTTGAGACATTAGACAAAATTTAAAAAAAAAATCTTATCTTGACCTGTCAGATCTTTACTTGAGGCAAAAATATAGGACGTTTCTGTAATACGGCCCCAGGTCTTGGGTTTGACTCTGAATCTCCTCTGTTGGTTTTGAGTACGTACAGACACACATGCACAAACACGCACACAAACACACTTACACTTACGCTTAGTTTCTGTTTGGTCATGCCCAATAAGGGCTCTGTTACTGGCACAGGCCTGTAATAATTTTACAATGTTATATGAAGTAATGTCTGTGGAGGTTTTAGTCATCACCAGGTCATCGAATGGGTTTAGTAGGGTCTAAGTTTCTAAGACGTTTCATTTGTTCATATTCAGTGTTTGGGGAAAATTCCCTGACACTTTGAGCTCTGAGGTTGACTTATACTTGTGATGTCATGGATCAAACTTATGTCATTAACACCTGTGATATTATTAGACTGACATCTGTGAGATTGACGCCCAAAAAAAAAGGAAAAGCCTGAAACGTTCTAAGCAAAAGTTAACACTTGTCTTTCTACAGCACCATTTTTTTTTCTTTTGTAGCAAATACATTTTTACATTAGCTAACATCATTTTGAGTTTACATGCTTGTTCTGAGCTACATGTCAAGTCCCTGAAAGTAATATAGCCTTATGTATTACTTCAGACAGTATAAATGGGGTCTCTCTACATTAATGTCAACAAAGGAGATGAGTAGTGTATTTGGAGATTCATCTTGTTTACCATTCCTCTCTTTCTCAGGTGGGATGTATCATGGCGATATGACTGAGAAACTGAAGCTACTCTATAAATTACACCTGCCTCCAGGTACACACACCCCATAAACAAATAAACAATACTGATGACATAAGTGGATACAAAGTGACCACTTGAATATTATTATGCAAAATACTTTGCCTAAATACTTTGGACCTTTATTTATATATATATATATATATATATATATATATATATATATATATATATATATATATATAAATAAAATTCTGTTTTTCTACAATTAATGTTTATTTTTACAATTAGTGTTTAGTGTTTTTTTGTGTCTATTTAAATTCACACTTTTCCTGTTTACCGTCTATTTAATGTTATTGCTACACCATGGGGTCTGAGAGTAATGCAGTGTCAGTACACTATGTCCGGTACATACTGTAGCATTGACAATAAAACTAACTTGACTAAATCAAGTTTCTACGTTAGTGGGAGAACATTTTAGTCTGAACACAGAATGTTCACGCTTTAACACCCATGCTTAGCTTAGAATGGAGACCACGGGATGTTCAACGGAAATGAATTGCTGCAGTCAGCCCACAATTCTTGCCCTTCTAGCATATTAGTGTGTTAGTGATTATGTGGGGGAAGAATGTGTGTTGTTTGAGTCAGCTTACACTTACCCTTCCAGTTATAGTCCTATTATGGCTGTCAATATCATTGATCTTAATATCTTAATAATTCAGTACTTGAGTTTTTAAAAATGCAAACCTGAAAAATATGATTACCTACACAATAAAAGAAACTACATAGCCTGTCACAGATTCCAGAATTCTTTATTACATGCAGCACTGTGCAAAATTTTAAATCAGCTATTAAGTGCAAGTTATTCATTTTTCAGTGTCAGAAAAAACACAAACTATAAAAATAACAAGGCATTATACAGAAGCCTCAACAACTAAATATAATGTCAGATCTTTCAGTATTTAGGGTGTCCACATTTTGCCTTTTATTAGTGTCTGTTTTTCAAAGAAATCTGCAGAGATATCTTTCCACCTCCAGAGTTCAGTCTAAGAAGTTGGTTGCATTTTCTGTTTTCAAGATCCAAGTAAACAGAGATGTTGGGGTTAGTCCATTGTTCTGATTTACAATTTCTCTTCTTTTTGCCTCCTTTTCTTAGTAAGAGTTTCTTGACAGCTACAGTCTTTCAGACTCCTAGTGTTGTTGTCTTCTTACAGTGGAAGGATTATGATGGCCCTGATTCATAAAAAATGGGTCATACACTAATGTGCGCTTGTCTGATCCAATGCAGAATAATTAAATAAACCAAACAGGCCCAACCTCTAAACAGTTCAGCAGCCATCTGCAGATGTTGCAGCCCACACTGAATGTACGTTCATGTTAACGGTGTTACTGTTCCTGCAGCTTTATGTCCAGAAGAGGCAGAGTCTGCGCTCGAGGCCACTCAGTTCTTCACCGATGATGACACACCACAGGGTAAAAGCACATACCATACATACAGTTACCTTCAGATTCTGAAACGCAGAAAAGCTCTTAACATAAAAATAGAGGTTTTCAGTAAGCATCCTAGATAGATAATGTCTTGTCAGTGTCTTTTCACTTTTTTTCAAAGTAAATGTGTGTTTAGATTTGTATTCCACCCCTGCATGTGTCGCTGCATGAAACAGTCCAGGTTTACTAATCAGTAACAGAATGAGCTTTAATCTCTGTACATTCTCATTTTCACTGTGGTCTCATTTGCTCTGTCTGCCCCTCCCTTCTTTTGCTGGCAATCTTTCTGCCTATATTTCCCTCTGCTCTGCTCTCCTCCATCCTCTTCTTTCTTTTCCTCTCTTCTCTCTGGCTGTTTGACCTCTCCAGATCCTCCCTCCTTGTCTCATCTGGACTTCCTGGTCCAGGAAGTGACCTCAGGTTTGTGTCTGTGATGTAACAACAAAAAGCATTTTAATGCTGGAGAATAATTTCTCTCAGATATTTTACTATCACAACTTGCAGCATCTTCTTATATTCCAAGGACATTTCTATTGCTTACCAGTCTCTTTCAAGCTGTTTCTCTCCACTTTGATATGATTCTGCAAATGAAGTCCTCCATGTACAGTATGATTCTTACAAAACCAGAACTATGACTTCAATATTAACACCAGAATTGGAGCCAGAATACCAGAAAATGTATAGTTATGATTGGTTTGGTTATAAACATTACACTTTTCTGAGCATGTTGTGGATATCACCAGTACATAATGAACACTGGCTGTGTGTCTTATAAAAAGGAGTATTAGTCCTGTTTAATTGGATTCAGTGCAGTGCAGTGTTTAAATTGTTGAATAAAGATCGTTTAGGCTTAATACGACATGTACACAGCGTTGGTCGCCTTAAATAAAGAATTGAAAGTAGTAAGTAAGTGACTTGTTTTCAGTTGACCCCACTATACAAGCATACTGTGCTATTCATGAGAAGCACCCGCATGTATTACCCTAAGTTCTAGAAAGCACACACTTCCACAATGCTCAGTATTCTCAGGCTTTTCAGTTAAGACAAGCTTGTCTTCACCCTAGTCACTAGAGTGCCAGTAGCTTCCCCTTGTGGACAATCTTGCCAGGTCTATGAGGTATTTCACATTTAAATGTATTGAACTTTCGATGTGAAATGCAGTTTCCTGTCTACATCTTTTTCTTTCCCTTGACACATGATGTAATGTATGAGTGTCTAATTAAATGGACATTGAACTCAGCGTCTTAGTGATTTCCCATGCTTTTTTTCCAGTTTGGCCTTTCTAGTGGACACTCAAGCCATTTACTTTCTAACACTAATCCTTCTTGTCCAGCTAACATAATAAAATACTCCTGTATTGTGGTTATTACTATGTGTGAAATTGTTATATAGACATTATTAGCATTTTACTGAAATGTTCACATTTTACTGAAATGTTCACAGGTGATGAAGTAAAAGAAGCGAAGGAGGCGGGTGAAGCAGGAGGAGACTCGGAAGACAAGAAGGGTACTTGCTGCTGCTGTCATTCTTGTTCTTGTCGTTCTTGTTCTTCTTGTTCTCGTTCTCCTTCTCTTTCTCCTCCTCCTCATATATTGTTGGTGTTTTGTTTTATTGGCAGAACCCAGGGGCAGGTAGATTTCTTTTTAGAGTGTCACAGCATTAAATAAATATATCAATTGAATTGAAAGCCATTGTCTGGAATTAGCAGATGCAGACTAATAGAAAGGGATAGAGGTGCAGTAATACATCCACAATTAAACTGTTGCTCATGTTGCTGGTCTTTTGTTGTTGTTTTCAGAAGAGAAAATCAAGGACTATAAGTATTACCTAAGAATGTGGGCTAAAGAGAAAGAACCTAAGAAAGAGACCATCAAAGACTTGCCCAGAATGAACCAGGTAAATTGAATTACTATTGGTTCTTGTGTACGCACACTTGACAGATAGGTGGACGTCATCATTATAGATAAAGCTGTTAGGGAATGCAAGCAGTTTTTATATATATATATATATATATATATATATATATATATATATATATATATATATATATATATATATATATATATATATATATAAATGTATGTGCTTGTACACAAGAAAACATTCATAATGAACCTACTAATTTGAAGAGACACTAAGCTTCATCTGTAAGTTATGGTTTAGCTTTTGTAAAAAAAATAAAATATATATATATATAGTGTGTGGTTTAGGATCATAATCACATGACAAATACCCTATAAGCACTATTCTACATATTTAAATAGAAAAAATATTTTCAGAATTTTCCTCTTTCAAACTGTAATGGAGTGAAATAATTTTAGTTCTGGCCAGCAGGGGGTGCACAAAACTCAGGTGCTTGTTCCCATACTCTGCCTGTGCTACAACCACCGCCATTACTGCTTAACTGCTTGTTCTACAGGAGTGTTCATTAAAGAAATAACTTCACAGAGGGAATGCTTCAGGTGAACACTGTTCAATTAATTGAGTGGGTGTTACTGATATTTTAAAGTTGAAAGTTGGCCAGTTTCTCTGTTAAAAAAACCCCCCACAAAACTCTACTTTTTCACAGCACATGCAAAATGAACCTAGCTTTGCTATGAATAGTAAGCCTATTCTGAGCACATGAGAAGTAACTCAAGAAAGAATGCCTTATAAAGAAGTATCTTCCCAGAGCACAAACTGCAAAAGACTTCAGTTCTTGCTATCTATGTACACTTGTTAGATTTTCTTAATTTTATGGCTACAGCTATAAGTCTCATGTTAGATGTGCCACGTTTGATGATGCCCTGTTTTGTTTTCAGGAGCAGTTCATTGAGCTGTGCAAGACACTCTATAATATGTTCAGCGAGGACCCTCTGGAGCAGGAGCTCTATCATGCCATTGCTACAGTGGCCAGTCTGCTGCTGCGCATTGGAGAGGTGGGCAAGAAATTCACCAACAATGGCAGCAAAAAGCCTGAACTCCAGCCTCTTCCAGCGGAAGACGTCCCACAACAAGAAAAAGAGGACTCTTCTGGGGAGGGTGGACAATCCCTCGTATCAAAAGCTCTGGCAGAGGCCCAGCTAGATAACCCAACCCCACCAGCCAATGTGTCAGATGAAGAAGCGAAGGACGACACGTCAATTTCATCATATTCCGTTGTCAGCGCTGGCTCTCTGCAGTGCGAGGACATTGCAGACGACACTGTTCTGATTGGCTGTGGAGTAGGCGGAGCTATAGGTGGGAATGATTTTAGGCGGGGCAGTGCACCAGATGCCGATTGGTCGATCTCGTTTGAGCAGGTGCTGGCATCATTGCTAACAGAACCGGCTCTGGTAAACTACTTTGAGAAGAAACACGACATTAAAAGTAAGATGGCTGCCTGTAAGGCCCAGAGAGCTGTAGAAAGACAGATCAGTTCATCCAGTGACCATGAGCTAGCTCAACTCTCCACTTGAGAATACATACAACCACGTACTTGCACAGATACAGACCAAGCATGTGTGTTTTTTCAGATGAGAGTTTGCCCAAGAAGTTATTCATGATTATTATGTTCACACATTTGACTCTTGTGAGCGCTAACCTTTTAATGTTCGCTCTCATTCCTGTCACCTTCACACCATGTAGTGAGCCTTAGTTCTCAGCAGTTTTGCTCATTTGCTCTTTGTCCTCCCAGGCAAGCACTTTTCAACAGCTACAATCTACTTTAGATCTTAGGTCAATCCTCACTCTGTGTCCCTAGGCTTCTAAGAGGCCAGTGTTGAGCTTATGTCGCTTTTTGTGTTTACTGCTGAATAGGGTATGTGGTTGACCTGAGGTCAGTAATTGTTAATAGAGTTTACCATT
This sequence comes from Pygocentrus nattereri, assembly GCF_015220715.1. Lineage (NCBI taxonomy): Eukaryota > Metazoa > Chordata > Actinopteri > Characiformes > Serrasalmidae > Pygocentrus > Pygocentrus nattereri. The sequence goes on along the minus strand of NC_051221.1, from coordinate 18,887,916 downwards.
GGACCACAGATTTCAACATGTAGCGTTAGACTCCAAACATGCACATTTTAAGTTTTAATGACTACACATTTGTGATGGAATTATATCATCTAAATAAGCAGGATGAAACCAAATACACTGCTGTTCTGTTTAAAATGTTTGGTTTAAAAGATAAGCATTGCTTTATTCCACAATTACGTGTCTTCTGCAGGTATCTTCCACTATGTGTCATAATCAGGCGCTGAGTTTTAAAATAGGAAGTGTCCTTTTTGAGAATAGGGTTTGTTAAACTCCAGTTCTTTCAAATCCCTCTGTCACTTTTGTCTTTTGTCCCTCCACACTTTCAGCTGTGGTTCAGGGCCATTGAATATATATACATATATGTGTGTGTGTGTGTGTGTGTGTGTGTGTGTGTGTGTGTGTGTGTGTGTGTGTGTGTGTGTGTGTGTGTGTGTGTGTGTGTGTGTGTGTGTGTGTGTGTGTGTCTGTGTGTCTGTGTGTTTAGCAGCTTTCTCCTCCAAAGTACATCATTGCCTTACTGAAATGATCTGGTATGGATGTGGATAAAAGTTCTGTTAGTGAGTTCTGTTGCGTGAGAATTCTTAGAGGGCCAGTAGCTAGCAACTGCCCATTAGCATTACATTAACAATGTCCTTTAAATATGATAGCAACTCTAATTGGACTGCTCACCTCAGCTTTTATTTCATTTTAAAATTACTTCTTGAACCTAGATTGTTTTAGTTACAATATTCTTAGAACACTAGTACATTAAGCAAGTGCAATCGCAAAAATATTTGTAAATTATTTTCCCTAACTACATTTCCCAGAATTCATTATTGTATTGCCTGCATTGCATACAAGTTCAAAGAACAGAACATGCCATTTAGCCAGGCTTACCAAACCTAGAACCAGTTGCAGTCCTAGAATTTTCAGCCACTGCTCTTTTTTTGGCATATTCTTAGTTATCTGACTGAAACAGGATCTTCTATTCCAGACACTTTATCATGGCTGTTGCTTGCCACCTAATTTAAAGTATATGCAATGTCTCTAAGCACTTGGTATTAGTTGTCTCAAACTGTAAATATCTGCTTATTTCCTTATATGACCTGTTTTTATTGTTCAATCTTTATGTAGTAATGCATCTGTTTGCACTGTCACAATGCTTTTGATTTTTTCTTCACTCAGTAGTTTGCCCTTTTTTTTTTTTGTTACCTTTATACTAAATAAATATACCTTAGTCTCTAACCTGATATAAATGAAGTCAACTACACTTTTTCATTTAAAACTGCTTATATTGACATTCCATTCAGAAACACCAGTCTGATCATCCTCATGGGGTTGCTAGCTTTAAACAGACCTTTAGTGGACCCTTAGGTGGCCGTCCATGTCCGAGGAAAAGATGTCTCAAAGCTGGCCATCATGCATCCTTTCAAAATAAGACCCACTTTGTGGGTGAGTGGATTCTGATTGCAGCCAGCACAGTCATTTAATAGTTTCCAACATTATATGGCTGGCTGCACTAATATGAGACCTCTTGTTTAGTTCTACTAGGTATCCACTACAGCTGCACAATGTTATTTGCTAATCATTATTACACTATTGGCAGATATATTGTAGAAATCTGCAAATGCAAATGAGCCCAACAACATTTCTGTCCCCTATGAGCAACCAGACCAATTTTAAATGCACCAGATGAGCAGTCTGTGAATGTTGTGATTAATCAAAGCACTCATATGATCCCACAAACATTACATAATGCAGGCACACTGTTATATCAAGGGCTCACCAGTATGTTTTCAGTATATTGTGAGGCGTGTCATAGTATTTTGTCCACATTGAGCAACTCTAAACTCACCCCCTCAGGTACTGCCTGCTAACTAGCAGAGCTATTGGCAGAAATGTTTCCCCCAGAACGGTGCAGATAACTGTATTCTGGTCAAATGGATCGCAGAGAATGAGATTCAGAAGAAAGGTTGAGATCAGACAATATTGCGGATCCAGACGGATCAGGGCTAGAGAGAGGTAGAATAGTCTGATATGCTAATATGGTTTACGGTAATATGATGTGTATATATCCAGTTAATCCTCTAAATCACTACTAAGCATGTGTACATGTGCAGTTTGAGCAGATCTTTACTATCAAACTCTCATTCTGTGCCTGTGAACTGTATTGTAAACATCTTCCAACAAACCAAGTGTGTGACTGCTTCATTATTTTCATGCTGCACTGTGAAAGTAACCAGAGTCCTTTGCTGAATCTGCTTATTAATGTAGAAAGAAAAGATTTTCTGTTTACTTCCTCTTACTGAATTTCCCACAAATGTTTGTCTCAGTGAAAATAAGTATCTATATTCATAATGCGCATACAGTATTTAATCCATATAACTGGTTATTTGCTCATTCAAATTTTTGTTTTTAAAATTTGTCATTGATCAGTACTGTATTATACTGTGTAATAAACTATGTATAAACAAAGTTGTGTGTGTTTATGTCTGAGCTTAAATCCATTGAAGAGGAGTGTGACATCATTGCTTTCAGCAGTCCACACTAAATTTGCTATTGCTTCCTCGACCCCACATACACTATATTTACTGTATGTATAAAACCAAGCACCTAGGCCTGCAGACTGCTTCTACAAACATTTGTGAAAGAACAGGTCGCTCTCAGCTCAGTGAATTCCAGTGTTGTACTATAATTGGATGCCACATGTGTAACAAGTAAAGTCGTGAAATTTCCTGGCTACTAAATATTCCACAGTCAACTGTCAGTGGTATTATAACAAAGTGGAAGCGATTGGGAACGACAGCAACTCAGCCATGTAAAATGACAGAGCGGGGTCAGCACATGCTGAGGCGCAAGGTGCACAGAGGCCAACAACTTTCTGCAGTCAATCACTACTGACCTCCAAACTTCATCTGGCCTTCAGATTAGCTCAAGAACCGCATAGAGAGCTTAATGGAAGGAGTTTCCATTACCAAGCAGCTGCATCCAAGCCTCACATCACCAAGTGCAATGCAAACCGTCGAATGCAGTGGTGTAAAGTGCCACCACTGGACTCTAGAGCAGTGGAGACGTGTTCTCTGTGTGACGAATTGCACTTCTCTGTCTGGCAATCCGATTGGATGAGTCTGGGTTTGGTGGTTGCAGGGAGAACGGTACTTGTCTGACTGCATTTTGCCAAGTGTAAAGATTGGTGGAGGGGGGATTATGGAGTGGGGTTGTTTTTCCCTTAGTTCCAGTGAAAGGAACTCAATGCTTCAGCAGACCAAGAGATTTTGGACAATTTCATGCTTCCAACTTTGTGGGAACAGTTTGGGGACGGCCCATTCCTTTTCCAACATGACTGCGCAGCAGCACACAAAGCAAGGTCCATAAAGACATGGATGAGTGAGTTTGGTGTGGAAAAACTTGACTGGCCTGCACAGAGTCCTGACCTCAACCTGACTGAACATCTTTGGTTGAAGTAGTGCGGAGACTGTGAGCCAGGCCTTCTCATCCAACATCAGTGTCTGACCTCACAAATACGCTTCCGGAAGAATGATCAAATTCCCATACATACATTCCTAACCCTTGTGGAAAGCCTTCCCAGAAGAGTTGAAGCTGTTATAGTTGCAAAGGGTGGGCCGACATCATATTAAACCTTATGGATTAAAAATGGGATGTCAATCAAGTTCATATGCGTGTGAAGGCAGAGGAGTGAATACTTTTGGCAATATAGTGTATCATCAAGCGAAAATGCTCAGCTACCTCAGTGACCCTGAGCACCTTGTTTTTCTCTAAAAAACGTCATGATGTGGTTGGAAAATTATAATTTCCAGTTTTCTAAGTTCCCTCAGTAATTTGAATATGCAATTATTGAAAAGTACTTAAACAGGTTTACTTTATTGCTGAAGGATCCCTTGAGAATAATATAATAATTATGTGGGACACACAATTGTGTTTTTAGCTAAAAAAAAAAAAAAAAGAATAAAAGAATTTGGCAAAATAAAGCATAGCACAAAGAGCACTGTGGAATAGTAGAGTGACTACTGAGCCCTCTCTCTACTCTGCCTAAACAAAAATAGATTTTCTCTTTTACAGCAGTATAAAGCTCAGATGCAACGGCATTGCTGAAAACAAACAACAAAAAAAACTTTTTTGGGGAAAAAAGTAAAACATCTAAATGTTGCTTGATATTTGTAGAGCCACCCTTGAAGAATAACCTATACATTTACAGTAGCACAATGAATATCAGCATAATGTGCTTAATATTTATGGGTTTAGTGCTTGTGTTCAGGCATCATCTATATACAACAAAGTAATACCATTGCCCAGATCGGTATGCAACAGGATAAAAAAACCAGGATAAACAGGATGGTTCCAGGCAGTGTACTGAAATGAGTGGCTTTGTGGTGTAAATGCATCCTTCTTGTAGAGCTCAGTTACAAGCACTGCACCAAGGTCAGAGGTTGTTAACTTGGATGATCTGCTGCAGGATGCTGTCCACATCCCCTGTGTCGTAGCTGATACCCTGCATGTCCAAATTCGGCAGGATGGAGGACAGGAGAGACACAACATTCCGACGGATAGCACGTAATCGATCCAGTGCAATACTGCAAAAACAAACAGCCAGAGAGAAGCTTATTTCTTTTGAGCTCAATAAAGGAATGAGAGGCAATGGGGAAGAAGAGAGAGGAGCAAAGAAAACAGAAGTGCTTAGCACTCTAGAGACAGGAGAAGAGCAACTGAGATACACTATATGGCCACACCCACTGCTTACAGGTTTATAAAACCAAACACAGCCATGCAATCTTCACAGAAAAACACTGGCAGTAGAACTGGTTGTACTGAACAGCTCAGCGATTTTAAAGGTGGCACTGGGTGCAACCTCTGCCCCAATTCAGCTTTGCTCTGCTAGATCTGCCCTGGTCAACTGCAAGTGCTATTATTGTGAAGTGGAAGCATCTTAAGCCACTTTTCCACTGCATAGTATTGGCTCAACTCGACTCTACTCGCCTTTTTTGGTTTTCCATGAGGCAAACCAGGTTCCTAGTACTATTTTTGGTATTACCTCCGTTGGGATGCTATGCATAGAAAGGTGAAAGCATGCAGCCTCAGAGCAGGACTCTGGAGCAGTGGAAACGTGTTCTCTGGAATCTGTTTGGCAGTCTGGTGGGTGAATCTGGGTTTGGTGGATGTCAGGAGAAAGCTACCTACCAAAATGCAAACCAGCAACAGTACAGTTTGGCGGTGAAGGGATAATTGTCTGAGGCTGTTTCTCAGGGTTTGGGCTCAGCCCCCAGTAAACAATAACGTTAATGCTGCAGCATACAAAGTCATTTTGGATAGTTATATGCTTTCAACTTTGTAGCCACACCCTTTCCTGTTCCAGCATGACCTTCTCCTGTGTGTAAAGTGAAGCTCATAAAGACATGGTTTCATGAGTTTGACGTAGAGGAACTCCAGTGGCCTGCACAGAGCCCTGACCTCAACATTACTGAACACCTTTGGGAGAAAAAGGATTGTTGTCTGTGAGCAAGGCCTTCTCATGAAACATCATGCCTCACCTCTCAGATGCTTTTTTGACAGAACAGACACAAATTCACAGACACACAGCAAAATCTTGGGGAAAGCCTTCACAGATAAGTGGAGGCTGCTATAAACACAAAGGAGGCCAACTTTACAATAATGCCCATGGTTTTGGAAATGGATGTCCAACAAGCTCACATACCTTTGGCCATATAGTGTACTCTGAATTACAGAGAAAGGAATGCGCTAAAGCAATACTCCAGCATTTTTCCCAAAATTTCTATTTGTCACAGCTGTATTGTACTGTCAATTCCCACAGACACTAACAAGTTTCCTTGTACGTAAAAAAGAATTGAAAACCTGTTGATTCAGAAGTCACCTACTAAAAACCATCAGGCAGATGCTGAATTTTCTGAAAACATTTTCAATGCATGACTATATAACACTTTTTAAACCAGAAATAAATTTTAAACCAAAAATAAATGTCTTGTGACAGACCTCAGAGAATAGAGTAACAACAAACCAACAACACTGGAGTATTCCTTTAAAGTAATGGCAAAATGTTTGATTTAACTTCAAAGAGGAGTAACTGAATTTTTGATCTTTTTGTACACACCTATCATTAACATTAGAGGGTGTGCTGGTGCTTTGGTCTCTTCTCTCCCGTGTCTCTCTCTCCACTTGTTTCACTTTGCTCAGAAGTTGCTCCTTCTCTTTTTTCAGTTTAGTTACTTCTGTAAAGAGAGCCTGGTTTTGGCTCTGCAGTTTGGCCAATGTCTTGCTCCAATGTAGATCATCTGTGGGGCTCACTGGTGCCCTCTGCTGGGCTGGGGGACTGCCATTTCTTTGTATTGAGCTTTGTATGTCTGACTGAGCTTCTGTTTTCTGAAGGAAGAAAAAAGCACCTAGATTACACACTCCTAAGAGGTAGCATTTTTGAATAACATGAATATAAGGTGCTGACCTGATCTTTTTGTGTAATGGTTTTCTGAGCTCAGGCTGCTAAGTGAGCACTGAGTGAACTTGCCATACAGCAGACATATTACAGCACTGACCAGTGCAACAGTCTAATCCAGGAATGTCAAACTGGGTTCCTTCCAGATCACAGTTCTGTGGAGATGTGTGTTTTCCCTCATCTAACATTCTGAATGGATTAAAGCTTTGACTCTTTGCTGATCAGTTGTTTAATGAGGTAGAATGCTTAAGTGTGCGGTGCTGTGTCCCACAAGGACTGGAGCCTGACAAGTGGGCTAATCTGTAGTAGTGAGAATACTGTGAATGCACAACATCATCTACCTAGATAAGGAATTGTGTATTTGCAGTGACCACCACATATTTCTCATGGTTAATATTACATTCATGAAGTAATTTCACTTAAAATATATTAATGAAAATTTAATTTAGTATAACTAAATATTTTTACTGAATGTTTTGTTATTTTTCTTGGAATTCTATGGAATTAGTACTGTTATATCTACAGGGCCAATGAAACTGCTGTCTGTAGCTAAAGTTAATGTTACCATGAATTGTGATGCACGTAACTGTCAATCTGTTATCACTGGTAACATTTTTTGTGAGATTCTAAAGGGGATTAGCAATGTCAAAACATTGTGTGACAGGCATGTGTACAACACCTAAAGGTTTGTTTTCATTTTATTAGCAAGCTTGGGTGAGGTTTTTATTTTCTTTGGCTGAGGTTCAGGAATGAGTGTCAGTGTTACATCAGTGCTTTTTCTTGTTGCTGCTTTTCTTTCTTCTGCCAAATCACTACAATGTGTAGCAACAGCCAAATACGCAAATTTCCAATGTATGTTAGTGCATTTTTAAATGGGATAATACAAACCCTAGCGGTATCCTGTTGGGTAGATGACATACATCTCCATGTCACTTAGTCTACACCTCTGGCCTTGACTACAACAGCATTCATTCTCACCTTGGATGCCATAGATGCTGTTGCCTTGTCTTCAACCTCTGATTTTGTAGAGGCACTGGGCGTTAGTGTCTCTCTATTCTGAACAGTGGGGGTTGTCCCCCCACCTGGTATTGTCGCCCCCTCTAACGCTGAACCTGACACCTCCCCTTCTGTTAATGTAGCTGTTTCCACAGCCAGCTCCTGAAGGCCGAGGGTCTTCCTAAGCCGCTTGGCCTCTCGTTCCAGCTGAGCCAGTCTCAGGGTGAGTGCTGGCCGATCCAGGCCTTCTACAGTTAAGGGAGAAACTGACTGGCGGCTACAGCGGCTGAGGGGAGGCACCACCACGGTCTGAGCTGGGGGGAGGGGGTGGGACCAGGCCATGGAGGGCTGGGAGGTGGGTGGGTGAGGCCAGCCCAGTGAGGTGGAGGCAAGCCTGAGCTGCTCTTTAGGCTGAAGGCCATGTGAGGCCTGCTGTTCTGGAGGATTCTGGTTTGAGTCTAAGGCAGGAGCCTCTGTTGAATTTTGAATTTTCTCCTCCTGGGTCACTGTACTTGGGGCCTGGTCCTTGTTGTTGTCTGCCTTTTCAGTTTCTGAAGTATTCTCTGTTGTTGCAGTTGTTATTTTTTCTCCTTCACCAGAAGGATCAGCGCATTTGGGGGACTTGCTGCCTATGTCATTGTTTGACCATGTTGCTTTCCTTTTGTTGCTGCAAATGAGGAACAAAACATTACAATTAGCAACCTGTGGTCAATATTTATCAATCAATCTTAGCATGGTCCTCTACCATACAGGATGGCAGCCCACACTTTGGTTCTATGTAATTCTACTAAACTATAGAAGAAACAGTCTATACTGTAATAAACTCGTAGCTGTAAACTGGATAACAAGGGTTTCGTTTACAGACCCGTGTTTGTTTGAAGGCTCTGGGGTGGAATCATTTTCTTTGTCCTTATGATTTGTGTCCATGACAGCTTCATCCACTCTGGCTTCTGAAGATGGTTCTTGGCTCTGTGGTTGAGCCACACCTTTACTCGCCTAAAAAAAAAAACAAACAGACAAAGAATTCTTTCATTTTAGAGGTGTCTCTATGAGAGCACAGTGAGAATGTTCAGCCTAAGAGGAATGTAATATTAGAAAAATATGGTATTTAAATATAAGGTGTCAATCAGAGTTAATATAAGACTTTATATGCTATGTGCAAAAACAGGTACAGGTAAACTCTGGGATAATTTTAGCACATAGCCTTAAACATTTCCTCCTGATCTCTACTACAGAGAATGGGAGGGGCTAGCAGAAGGAGAACCACAAGCAATACAAACCAAAAAAACTCATAATGCCTTCAGTGTAACCATTAGCTTTCATTCAAGCATCATCATTAAGACATGTACACTTCTTTCATTTTATCCATACTGTATGTTTGCACCAAATAATATACAAAATGAAATGCAAAGACACACTTGCACACCAAGTGGTTTGGTTTATTTTGTATTTAACGCTTATCAACAGTCACAAAATATGCATGTATTTGGTCCTAAAGTGGAGCATGCTAGTTGTTCTTGGTGAAAAGTTTGGATGCATACTGCACACTGTATATGAAGAAAATTGGCTATTCATGTGCACTGCACACAGTCTGTTTTTTCCCCAGTCTAGCCACAGCTTCTCTATGCTTCCTCCACAAACCATGCACAGTTCTATCTAAGTGTAAGCTGCGGTTAATGACACTTAACCTCACACTGTAAACGTACATGACATTTTCCTTTTTTTGAGAAATTTATAGACATCTGACAGTTCTTTACAGAGACAAGAACCAAAACGGCCCGACAAAGTTCTTCTGTGGTCTTATGTGTGCATGCCTGTGTATGTTTATATTATTGTGTCCTGCTTAAGTTAAAGAGAAATGGGTTGAAAAAAGTTAAATCGTTAAATTATTTATTACTTTTGAATGACGGCACTTTTACTTGATATTATTTTCTGCCAGCTCAACTGCTTCCGCTACTACCATGATCTCACCACCAAATGCAAAGGGACTTTCCACAGCAGATGGTCTACCACTGTGATCTATGATATATAGTCAGGTAGATACCTTCACCAGTCTGTAAATCACTCATGGCATCAAACTGAACTCCTAAAGGTTTGTAACTGCTGTTTTAAATGTCAGTTATACAGCATCTCCCCGAAATGCAGTTCATTTAATTGTAACTGTTATAGACTTTGAATCTGTTATAGACTTGATTGCAATGAACTACATCTTATAACACACTTCAAACATGTCAAGTTATAGTTATATTTTGCTGATCATCAACTGCATATTAGTGGCTCTGACATATACATTATTGTATCAGCTTAGAACTAATAATCTGAAATAAGGACAGATAGCGGTTTCATGAGTACAACGGCTTCGGTGGTTAAAAGAGATGGCGCCCATCTCTGTAAAATCATCTTACTTGAGATAGCTGCTAAACTGTGTTTATTTACAGGCATCAGACTTTGTAGTCTGATCTGTTGTACTAATTTGACATTTTAACTCATATTCATGAGCCAGCACAGCATAACATATAATAATAAAACACAGATACTATATTTGTGTTATAGACATTGCAATCCCTAGTTCCTGTCACCACCACTGGAAATCTTTAGTTTAGTTTAGTTGTCTATAGACTATAAATAGCCTACAATGACCCATTTCACATCAACCCCCTCTGAATTACTTTGTTTGAATTATGCAAAACGTTTAAAAAATGGGTGGAATTCCCTTTTAAGGCAATGTATCTGTCTTTGTTGACTGTGCAAAGAAGATCACTGCTCTTTGTGTTATTCTGTGTGCTTGTATGTGTATGTGCACATGCGCATGCTTTCTCTCTCCTCACCTCCACAGATTTTCCTCTTCTTTTGGCTGGGCCTTGCTCCCTACAAACAATTAAACACTCAGCCAGTGTTTGTAGCAGATTACAAATGTTGTCACATTTTATTCAAATGGAAAAAAAATATGTCTGTCTTTTACACACACCCAGAACACACAGTTCTCACAGTTGTGTACTCAGGATGTGGTTTAACAGTAACCCATAATGCCACATTCTGACCATCGCTCTCTCTCTCTCTCTCTCTCCCTCTCATTCTCCTTTTCTCTCTCTCTCTCATTCTCCTTTTCTCTCTCTCTCTCTCTCTCTCTCTCACTCTCCCTATTTTTCACACATGCATCTGTACATGAGAATGGCTGCTAATGGTGACTTTACTGTTTTTTGTGTGTTTTCTCATAGCTGGGTGTCAGCTCGTCCACCGCCTCCTCCGGCTCCTCTGGCACTAAGCAGCTCCTTTAAGAAAGAATACACAGGCAACGTGAAAAAGTCAGTTGATTGTGGTCATCTGGTGACAGCATGTGAATGTACACACAGATGCACGTACACACACACACTAACTCTTTAATCCGTATTACTGCCACAGTTTATGTTCTAATTTTAGGAGCTAGGTCAGAGATTCTGTGGAAAACAGGTAACGTGGTTTGAAAGCACCGTACTGTGTTATTCTAAAGCAACGTTTTTGTCTTTGGTGAGCTGAAGGCCAGCAAGACAAAACAATATACAAAAAAAGAAGGTAGGTAAGTTAAAAAAATGTATTTTATAACATTGCATATAAACTGTACTATGTTACTAAATACATTAAAAATAGAGGAAAATACAGTTCTCTCATTGGGTGCTGGGGTGGGGTGTAGGGTAACTTTTTATCAGACCAAATGCCTGCTTGAAAATGTCTTAGTCACAAGGAGTTACATTACTATGTACAACCCCAATTCCAGTGAAGTTGGGACGTTGTGTAAAACAATTAAAAACAGAATACAATGATTTGCAAATCCTTCTCAATCTATATTCAATAGAATACACTACAAAGACAAGATATTTATTGTACAAATGGATTTTGAATTTTATGCCTGCAACACATTCCAAAGAAGTTGGGACAGGGGCAACAAAAGACTGGGAAAGTTGAGGAATGCTCAAAAAACACCTGTTTGGAACATTCCACAGGTGAACAGGTTAATTGGAAACAGGTGAGTGTCATGATTGGGTATAAAGGGAGCATCCCTGAAAGGCTCAGTTGTTCACAAGCAAGGATGGTGCGAGGTTCACCACTTTGTGAACAACTGCGTGAGCAAATAGTCCAACAGTTTAAGAACAACGTTTCTCAATATGCAATTGCAAGGAATTTAGGGATTTCATCATCTACAGTCCATAATATTATCAAAAGATTCAGAGAATCTGGAGAAATCTCTGCAAGTAAGCAGCAAGGCAGAAAACCAACCAGCACAAAGTTCAAAAGCCAGCATCTCTGATGGTGTGGGGGTGTGTTAGTGCCCATGGCATGGGTAACTTGCACATCTGTGAAGGCACCATTAATGCTGAAAGGTACATACAGGTTTTGGAGCAACATCTGCTGCCATCCAAGCAACGTCTTTTTCAAGGACATCCTGCTTATTTCAGCAAGACAATGCCAAGCCACATTCTGCACGTAAAAGAGTAAAAGAGTGCGGGTACTAGACTGGCCTGCCTGCAGTCCAGATCTGTTTCCTATTCCAAAAATGTGTGGCGCATTATGAAGCGCAAAATACGACAACGGAGATCCCGGACTGTTGAGCAACTGAAGTTGTACATCAAAAAAAAAAAAAAAAAAAAAAAAAAAAAAAAAAAAAAAAAAAAAGAAGTTGTACATCAAGCAAGAATGGGACAGAATTCCACCTACAAAGCTTCAACAATTAGTGTCCTCAGTCCCCAAACGCTTATTGAGTGTTGTTAAAAGGAAAGGTGATGTAACACAGTGGTAAACATGCCCCTGTCCCAACTTCTTTGGAACATGTTGCAGGCATCAAATTCAAAATGAGTGAATATTTGCAAAAAACAATGAAGTTTATCTGTTTGAACATTAAATATCTTGTCTTTGTAGTGTATTCAACTGAATATAGGTTGAAAAGGATTTGTAAATCATCATATTCGGTTTTTATTTATGTTTTATACAATGTCCCAATTGAATTGGAATTATTGTATGTAATGTATTATTATTAGTACACTGCTGTCCAAAAAAAGGGTATCTCCAAAATGGTAAAGAATGCAAAGAAGTCAATATAAAGAAATGCTGGTATGCTCTTTTGTACAGAAAAATAGAAATGCTAAAATGGAGATGCATAGTTTTGATAAGACAGTGACAGATGGTTACAATGAGTGAAATGAGCTCAAACTGTCTTGTCTTGTATGTGTCTGCCTGTATGTATGTTTATATTGTGCAATATTCAGTGAATCACACTGAATATTCTGACACTTAAGTAAATGGGAAAGGTAAACTTTAACTTCAGTACATCACAAATCACAAATGTATTCAGCACAAAAAGCACAAGCGCTGTGATGTCATCAGTGCAGTCCATGAGAGCTAAGCTGCACTGATGACATCACATTGATCTGCTCGTGGCCCATAAGTTACAGTTACAATTAGCATCACTCTGAACAATCCACTCTGTACATGGAAGAGAAAAATACACGTATACACTTTGACACCTTTTGCCGTGTTTACATGTTGAGAGTCAAACAGATATTCAGCAGTTTTTAACTGAGCTGTGACAGAAATTTCTGCCATCGGAAGTGGCAACAGTCCACTGACCTCAGCTGTGAGCAGAAAGAGAGTTCAAAGTCACCTGTCTTTTGCCAGGAATCACTCTGGTAGAAAGAACTTGATGCTGAAGCCAACATCTCATAATTGAAGTCCAGACACACCCAGTATCATATAAATACTACATATATATATATATATATATATATATATATATATATATATATATATATATATACACACTGCTCAAAAAAATAAAGGGAACACTCAAATAACACATCCTAGATCTGAATGAATGAAATATTCTCATTGAATACTTTGTTCTGTACAAAGTTGAATGTGATGACAACAAAATCACACAAAAATCATCAATGGAAATCAAATTTATTAACCAATAGAGGCCTGGATTTGGAGTCACACACAAAATTAAAGTGGAAAAACACACTACAGGCTGATCCAACTTTGATGTAATGTCCTTAAAACAAGTCAAAATGAGGCTCAGTATTGTGTGTGGCCTCCACGTGCCTGTATGACCTCCCTACAACGCCTGGGCATGCTCCTGATGAGGTGGCGGATGGTCTCCTGAGGGATCTCCTCCCAGACCTGGACTAAAGCATCCGCCAACTCCTGGACAGTCTGTGGTGCAACGTGGCGTTGGTGGATGGAGCGAGACATGATGTCCCAGATGTGCTCAATCGGATTCAGGTCTGGGGAACGGGCGGGCCAGTCCATAGCTTCAATGCCTTCATCTTGCAGGAACTGCTGACACACTCCAGCCACATGAGGTCTAGCATTGTCCTGCATTAGGAGGAACCCAGGGCCAACGGCACCAGCATACGCTCTCACAAGGGGTCTGAGGATCTCATCTCGGTACCTAATGGCAGTCAGGCTACCTCTGGCGAGCACATGGAGGGCTGTGCGGCCCTCTAAAGAAATGCCACCCCACACCATTACTGACCCACTGCCAAACCGGTCATGCTAAAGGATGTTGCAGGCAGCAGATCGCTCTCCACGGCGTCTCCAGACTCTGTCACGTCTGTCACATGTGCTCAGTGTGAACCTTCTTTCATCTGTGAAGAGCACAGGGCGCCAGTGGCGAATTTGCCAATCCTGGTGTTCTCTGGCAAATGCCAAGCGTCCTGCACGGTGTTGGGCTGTGAGCACAACCCCCATCTGTGGACGTCGGGCCCTCATACCATCCTCATGGACTCGGTTTCTAACCGTTTGTGCAGACACATGTACATTTGTGGCCTGCTGGAGGTCATTTTGCAGAGCTCTGGCAGTGCTCCTCCTGTTCCTCCTTGCACAAAGGCGGAGGTAGCAGTCCTGCTGCTGGGTTGTTGCCTTACTACAGCCTCCTCCACATCTCCTGGTGTACTGGCCTGTCTCCTGGTAGCGCCTCCAGCCTCTGGACACTACGCTGACAGACACAGCAAACCTTCTTGCCACAGCTCGCATTGATGTGCCATCCTGGATGAGCTGCACTACCTGAGCCACTTATGTGGGTTGTAGAGTCCGTCTCATGCTACCACGAGTGTGAAAGCACCACCAACATTCAAAAGTGACCAAAACATCAGCCAGAAAGCAGAAAGGTACTGAGAAATGGTCTGTGGTCCCCACCTGTAGAACCACTCCTTTATTGAGTGTGTCTTGCTAATTGCCAATGATTTCCACTTGTTGTCTATTCCATTTGCACAACCGCTGTGAAATTGATTGTCAATCAGTGTTGCTTCCTAAATGGACAGTTTGATTTCACAGAAGTTTGATTTACTTGGAGTTATATTGTGTTGTTTAAGTGTTCCCTTTATTTTTTTGAGCGGTGTATATATATATATATATATATATATATATATATATATATATATATATATATATATATATATAAATAAATATATAATAAGCATCTGCCTGACATTTTCACCTTAAAGAAACAAAATACATCGCTAAAGCTCTCCTCCGATAATCATATGTTTTTGTCAGTAATGCCGTCACCGTGGCAACATTTGCGTGTTTTCTTGCCTCCATTGGACACATACACCTATGATGAATTTTTTTTTTGCAGCAACATGTAAACACAGTATTATTCTTTAATCACTTACAAGTGTAAACAGTGCAAAGAGCAAGGCACTATGATGTCATCAGTGCTATCTGTGAGTGGCATGCTGCACTAATGAGAGCACAATAGCCTATAAACACCTTATGCATTCTTACATTATCATCACAGTATTTATCTGATAAGTGAATCATATTCAATGTTCAAAAGACAGAAAAAAAACCAATAAAAAAGCAGGATATGATGCCATTAGTACTAAATAAATGAAAGGTCTACCCAACTAGAAAACACTGGAAAATAATTTCTACTAAGTTTGGTGGATGCAACTTAAAAGCTGTTGTAGAACCAGATCAGCCTAAGTAAAGCAAAGTTGATGGCCAGCTTAGTGTGGCTTTCAGAATAAGTTTGCAATAAGTGAAGCATTGGTGTGTGGTTGCTGTGTACTATAGGCAACACATGAGTGAGCAGACATGTGGATGTGAAGGTGTAGGTGAGGCTGTGGCAAGGGGAGTTTTAGCTCTGACCTAAGACGGGCCATGGGATGCTGGCTGCAAGTAAA
This sequence comes from Pygocentrus nattereri, assembly GCF_015220715.1. Classification (NCBI taxonomy): domain Eukaryota; kingdom Metazoa; phylum Chordata; class Actinopteri; order Characiformes; family Serrasalmidae; genus Pygocentrus; species Pygocentrus nattereri. Next base: position 18,872,316 of record NC_051221.1, on the reverse strand, counting down.
GGGCTCAGGAACCTTCCCTGAGAACAGATGAGTGGGAATACCCCTCCACTTCATACAGTCCTCACACTGAATCCACGTCACATCCCTATGAGACCGAAAACAATAGGTTCCTTTTAGTTTCAACGTATTAATTTTCATTCAAATCTCATTTCAGATGAACTGTCACAGCTCATGTTTTAGCATTTTATACAGAGAGTTTACAACACATATGCTTCAGTTAGCCACACAGCCAGCTGCTACTTCCTTTTAAGCTGATCTGCAGATAACGTTCCTTCTCTTTCCTCCGCTTTCTATTCAGGCTCAGAGACAGGTTTGACGTGACAGTTTCCTTATCTTTATCACCAGCTCAAGAAGTCTGGGGTTTGTGTGTGAACGAGTGTTTGAGAGTCACAGAGTAAACGTGTGAACCCTGTGGTCTAACAGAAAAGCTGTCTGCTATCGAAACAGCCTGTTTTTAGCAACGCAAGCCTTCTCTATTTACCCATCAAATTATAATGCAGTGTAGATTTGGGCAATAATAAGTAAACAACAGCATGCATTTTCACTAAGCTCGTTCATATTTTCCAGTTCCACACATTCTAAGCTATTAAGAAATCTCCATAAATCATTAGCTGACTCTCAGTTACATGTTTTTTTAACCTTGTATATGTACACCAGGGACAGTTACTGGCTATCAAAACAATGGAACACAGGTGCTTTATTCAGGCTTAGCAGCAGTGGCCAGTGGCAGGGCAGGCACTTGCAGGCAGTGTGGCATACAAAATCAGCACACACTCACTGGTTAGAAATGTGGTAGAAGGGGGTTTTAAGAAGGGCTACACAAGCATGGACAACAATGAATGATTACCGTCTGCAAAATTATCATGATAAATGATATCATTGTGATCCAAATTCACAAGTACCACATGTGAGCATTTCATAGCCTTATCCTATAGGGTGCACTTTTAAAAGGAAAAAAAAAATAAAGGCAAAGCAATAAAAGAACATGTAACACACAAAAGAGAGGAAAAAGGAGTGCTAGAAGAGAGTGCTAACTGCCAATTGTGTTATATCAGCTAATGGATGCCTGTGTTGTCTAGTAGCCTGCTGAGTGATGAGGAAGGGTCATTATACCCACCCAGGGAAGATGCAACCCATTACACACTCTTGAACTCCTGGGCACATACAGCTGTAGCATAGCCAGGGATCAAACTCACAAGCTCCTGCTGATAAGGCCATTATCTCTTGGGTTTCACTATTTATCTTGTTTTGTTTCCGGTATTGATTGTACTCTGAACATGCAACCAGCACAGTAATTTGGGGGAAGGTGTCAGCTGTATTCTACCCCTGTTTGCGGTGCAAACCAGCACCAAATTTTAACAGGCTGTCCTCAGACATATACACTTACACTTCTTCCTCCTCCTCCTCCTCCTCTTCATCTTCCTCCATGTTCCCCTCTTCACTTTTCTTCTCTAGGGCTCGGAACGCTCTCTCTTTGGCTTTTTTTTCTTTTTTCTCACGCCAGTAGTCGTTGAGTTTAAGACCAAGAGCAGCTATAGTGAGCCTAAGAGAAAAGGACAAGAATGAAGAGTTAAATCTATGCAGTTAAAGCCATGAAATCTGCAGGTGTCTGTAGCAGCTGTCAGTTAAGCAAGTTTAGGCAAGAGGTGTGGTCTGCATGGACTGACAGCAATAATCTGCACTCTGCACTCTGAATGTTTGGTTTACCTGTACTCTTTGGTGTACTCAAAGTCCTGCTTGTTATGAGCTGGTTTGAGAAAGTTACACTCAATAACTCCAATAACACCAACTCCTGATCTTTGTCCTGAAGACTACAAAAGAGAAATAGAGAGAAAAGGAATCAATGAAAGAATGTGGAGAGACAGTAACCATGATGTTGTGCGTTCAAATCACCAGCTTGGTGTTTGTTGGTTTCAATTTGGATTAAAACCACAGAGAGTCCATCAGAATGGAACTGACAGAATTAAATAAATATTAGATAGCGTGTTCACATGCAGTCAGAGAATGAGACTAAAAATGCCCTGACCTTTCCATTTTTATACTGTTTTTTATACAGAAATACAGGATCCCATCCCTGACCATGTTTACATCCAGTACCTTGATCTGGCATCCCACTTTCTCGTAGGACTTGATGAGCCTGTTGTTATGGTACATCATAATGCCATAATGATCTTTGTTTTTGCAGTTGAAGCCAAAGGTAATCTTTACGCGTTCGTTCTGAGTTGGGCACGATTAAGGATAATGCCAGAAAGTAATACCAGACACTACTAATAAACTCCCTCTATGTTTTTCACTCATGAATAGTGTAAAAATAGAGGTGCTACAAATACTTTCTGTACCACTGCACATTATTAGTTTCCAATGGTTTCCTTTCTCGTTCTTTTGTTGTACAAAGTGGACAGCGGCCAGATCAGCTCATAGAACCCATGCAATGGGAGGTGTATTAAAGGATACTATGAATTGTGGTTTGTAAACATCATTCTCAATCATGGACAGACTTTTAGCCACTAGTTTAGTCTGTACTTTCTTCTGTCTGAGGATGATCTGGATCCTGGGTTTCAAATAGAGAATGCTGAGATATGCCTGAGAGAGAAAAAAAGAGGGAGACAGATGGTCAAATACATGTATAAAACTGTTTTATAACCTCTGACTCTTCAGTCCGTTTCCTCTCTTCATATCAACTCTATTATACATCCCTTTATCCCTCACCAATCCCCTTCCTACCTCCCTCACTCACTCTGAGAGAATAGTCCATCTCTGGAACGATGTGATCAGTTCTGCGAGGGCCGAAGTAACTCTTCTTGCCTTTCCCCTCCATCTCCTCAGAACGGATCTCCGGCAGGCGAATGTCCTCCCTATCTGTATCAAAGTCAAACTCAGGCTTTCCATCCTTGTTCCTGTCAGTGAAGCAAAGAGAAAACTAAAACACCTGCTCATTCAGGGTACTTGTCATTTCATGCCTGTTATGCTGTAAAGTTGTAAAGACTGACTATGCCACTAGAACAAGGCCTGCCTTTAGGGCCTAATGGTAGTAAAATTCCTCCCCAACATAATAACAGGCAGAACATGTACTGTTGTATCTGACGAGCACATGACCTTTTGCTCATGTCAAAGCAAACCACGGGTGCATTGTGTCAATGGAACTCTAGTTGGTAGAACATAAAATATTCAAATCATGCAAATGAATGATGTGCAAGAAATTATTCTGACTAAACAACCGCAGCACATAATATGCACAGCTCAAAACATTCAAAATCTGCCATATTGACCACATTTCCTTATACAAAATCATCTGGTATGTGCATTTTGGCAATAATTCATCCAAGTTGTTTATGTGCACTTAAGTAATCTGATTAATCAAATGAGTATTTGGATTATATTAGAACTTCATGACTTAAGTTGCATTGCAACCTGCCTATAAAGTTGTGGGCTATGGAGAGGATTCTATAGAATTTAAACCTCTGTGAATGATTCCTGCCTATGATCTCATGAAACTTGCAAGTCAATTTGACTTACTTCAATTAGACAATTTATGAAAAATTTTGTTTATCAATCCCATTTTTTAACACAGTGATATGTCTTTAGATTCTCAAAATCATAGTCTTTTTCAAACAGCACACAAGCGCTGTCAAATAGTGACACATAGGGCTAGGCAGATCCAACTCAGTGGATTGACAGCACTTTGAACACATTTTATAAGTGGTCAGACACTTGTAAATAACTCATGAAAGAATAAAGTTACGTTAAAACCAAGCACACCACTGTTTTTCTTGTGAAATTCTCAATAAGTTTGATGTGTCACACGACCCTCTTCCCATTGAAAAAACTAAAGTTGGATCCAAAATGGCCGACTTCAAAATGGCCGCCATGGTCACCACCCATCTTGAAAAGTTTTCACCCTCCCATAAACTAATGTGCCACAAACAGGAAGTTAATATCACCAACCATTCCCATTTTATTTGGGTGTATCCATATAAATGGCCCGCCCTGTATACAATTTAATCTGCAATATCCATTTCTTTTTAAGGTTAAATTTGTTTAAATAGGGCGGCACGGTGGCGTGGTGGGTAGCGCTGTCGCCTCACAGCAAGAAGGGCCTGGGTTCAATGAGGCATGTAAAATATGAATACACAGCTATGTAAAATTCAAGTTATTTTTTGCCACTTGTTGAAATTTCTGCTGTGCAGTTTTTTATGCTATTAGCAGTAACAGCGTTAAAATAGAATTAAATCATAAACATAATCACTACAGTTTGTACTCTTATGCTTGTTTCAACAATAAAGTGATTTTACTGTATAGTTTCAAAGACAATGACTGGTAGCTCATTTCAGTATTTCCTGATAGTTGATATGAAAGTACTGGGATCTGAAGAAAAATGTATCAGGACATCCTGTGATGGTGTAACTAGCAGTGGACGATGCTATAGTATAGCTCCCTCTACTGGTATGTTACACACCTGCGTATGTTCCAGATGAGGATCTTGGTGCCCTTCTTGCCTGGGATTGAGTCCAACTGTTCCTGTAGCTCAAACACGGACTTGAAGATGGAATGAGTGAGTATGGCTCTCAGACTTGCCTCAGAATCCTCAGTTATTACCAAAGACTGTGAGACAGCAACAGTTAAGGATGGATGGCACAAAAGAAGAGCACACATCCAAACATGTTAAATGCATTTCTTGGTTACACAGACAAGACAATTAGTTTTAGAGCACATGTGGAAAGCCCATTAGTAAGATCTGAGGCCAGGGTGGAGAGTAGCCGAGTTCCAGTAAAGAACTACTTACAAGGGATAAAACAGGTACTGGTTTCAAGGTGAACCAAAATTCCCAATGTTTTCCCCTGTTTTGAAAAACTCATGTTGAATACCATCCAGCATCAACCAAAGCTAGCAACAGTCTCCCAGATGTAGATGCGCAAGCCCAGCCCACAGGGTGGGTTTATCTGGTGTCAGTGAAAACATGGAGGGCGTGCCACAGATTTTTAGCCTTGTAAGAAGAAGAGTCAGAGAAGTATGGCCATATTTAATTTTTTTTATAAGAGTGCAGAGGGAAACCTGATTGAAGATGGTCACCCTTTTTGCAGAACATGCAGAAGGAAACAGTTCAAATCTTATGAGCCACCACTCACTACTTGATACTGAAAATGTTCTGATGAATTGTGCTTTCTTGTCAAAATGTCCTACCATTGGCTTCTTGTTCGCCAGCTCCTTGTTCAAATTTCCCATTCCACCTTAAATATATTCAGCAGTTACATTCTGGCGCCGCAGGCAAAAGCTGGCGAATTACCTTATCAGAAATTGTCACCAGCATTAAAAGAATAATTAGGATATTTTGACAGGCTAAATCAGGTTATAGGTTGTAATACTGAGCTGACTCTGCACTGAATTACAATTAAAAACACTATTAAATGTTTAAAACACTAAGTTACTACCTTATATTAATCATATGTGCATGCTTGGTAGGACTGCTTGTTGTACAGGATAAAGAGTTAATTGAATCTCCTTTGAGAATGCATTCCATGTATGCTTGTATTTGCATATCCTTGAAACAGAACATTGTTTAGCCTATTTTATTTCCTTCTTCTGTATGGATTTTCCAATATAACTAGGATGTCACAGCATCATTTGCATTTCTCTGAAGTTCAGTAAACAGACTCAATTAGCCTACTTTGCTGTCAGGAAGAAGTGAATATTGGAAAACAATGCTATTTAATTTGGCTTCCTCAGCATTATCAAGATATCCTGAAATGACCACAAATTAGCCTATACTATACTAAGCCTTCTAGAAACAACAAGCAGATGCTGACTTTGTGATGAATAACACATCCTTAGCGTCCTAACTTGGAAATTCATGTGTTCCTTACCAGCTCATTTAACCCTTTAAAATCCCAGGCTTATTACATGCTAATGCTTATTATACAGTAACTACAGGTACTTCAGTGCAAACTGATCGAGCTATTCTTAGGTTGTAGTGTGCAATAAAACTTTGGGCCTGCCAGGAGGCCCTGGCCATTTAAGGGGTTAAGAAATTGGAGCCATGTATGGAAATATTGGACCAGACTAAAGAAAATTAGAAACAAAAATAAAGAGATTAGAAAAAAGCTTAACTTTTGCATTTAAAAACACAAATCTTATGTATTTACTGCCAATATTATTTGTGGTTTTCAATATTAATTTGGTGAAATGATTTTTGTTTGTGTATCAGAACATTTTCAGCGCATAATTATTTGTAATTATTTATAAAATAATATATTGTAATTGGTTATTTACAGTTCCTTGAACTTTAGGAGTTTCCACTTCACTACAGTTGGTGCTGATAATTAAATTATGCCACACATTTCCATTCAGTCAAACAGTCAGCATATATGTAATCTGTCACCTCACTACAATACAATGCAATGCAGTGCAATAGACCTCAGACGTTCTGTAATGGATATCATGTGCTTATAAGCAACTCTGGGTCAAAGCACATTTTCTATGTCAAGATCACTGCTATTCCGTCCTGTGGTGAACAAAACTGCATTAAGTAAGATATGTGTTGGCTGGTGTACATTTTCTCCATGAGTGCCACTGGATCCTCTGAATTATGAGATCACTTACCAATCAAAATACAAATAATGCAATACACACACTACAAGCAAACGAACGCTACTATGCCCTGAAATGACACTGCATAAAAGTCAATTAAACTTCAAAACTATTATATACCAGCACAAGCTACTCAAACATAACTGCCGAAGCAGTTTAACTATCACATAAATAAAGTGTTAGCTTGGCTGTACAACGCTCCTTTTTTTGGCTCCTTAACCAGCTTGTAATGCAGTGGATTCACCATCGTTCAAAGAAAAAATGACCATATGGCAAAAAGTATTGGCTCTGGAGGATTTTTGATCAAGACTGGATACAAAAGCTCCAGTTTTCAACATCAATCATTTTTCTCATACAGAAATTCTTACATCTGTAGCTCCTCTTATGGGCATGACGTCAACTACAGAATGATGCATGACTTCAGAGGTCTATTAATGTCAACATGTTTTCAGTTGGCAAGTCAAACCACCTCCTCTTCTTATTTATTTTGATGGTATCTGATTAGCAACTACTTACTGTGGTCAACCATGTATATTTTAAGTTGAAGTGAGCAGAGAGAGAAACCACGGGTCTGTCTTTTACTTCTGATAAAAGGTTCAAGTGCAAATGTTTGGATATACACATATTTTACACTTAAGTACATTTTAGTATAGTAATCAAGTAGATTTCTGATTTCTGAATGCCAGATCTTCACTTCTAACTGTAGCAATGTTTCATCAACCCTTGAGCACTACTTCCACCACTGACTGCAAGTCTCTCTAATTTTAGTTGGATGATAAAACTGAAATAATGTCCATAAAGGATATTAGTCTGTTGGTTGAAGGGAGTGATGGGTACTATGACAGCCTGAGCTTTGATGGCCTGTAGGAAGGTCTGAGAGAGCATGCCCACACTCTGACATCCTCCATTCTTTGTGAAGATCAGGGCGTCGCGACCCAAACGCATTGAACCTGACTTGAAGCCATTGCCATAGACCCCTATGGCCTGGTGAGTGCCCTTACCTGAGCCTTTCTCTGTGAAACCAAAACTAAAGAAAAAGAGAAGCAAAAGTGATGAAGCCTAAACGTATCAATCCAAAAAGTTCATACATAAATGGAAACATGCCAGATTTTCAGTGTTCAGGATATCTAGGAAACAAAAGTTTCTACTGCATTACAGAGACAAAAAACATCACATCTTTAAGGGAGCAAGGTCAGGTTAACCCCTAGAACACAAGGTGCATTATTCACTTATTAATCTTAAGGCTTATTTTATGGACTATTATGTATGTATAATATACAGTTACTATATACTATATATACAATACAGCAAGTAAACAATACATCAGTGTCCTTCATGATCAACACCAGCTCTCCATACATGAACACCGAACACTGCTGTCACACATTGGACTTGTCAATTGAACTCCAACTCCCAGAATACACTGGGAGATCCTGTGACTCCGGACTCAGGCTCACGCACCTATCAGTGCTCACAGTCCCCAGACTTTTAACTGATGTCACCTGTGTCTCATTAGAACACAGAGTACAAAAGCCTGGGCTTGACAATCAGTCAGTGCGAGGTGTTGTTTTCTCCGAAACTTGCTGAGCGTATTCTCCTTGTTATCTCTTGTTTAACCGTGATTTTGACCATGTCTGTTGCCTTTCCCTTTTTGGTATTTTTGCTGGTTGTTTGGATTTGTTATTGGACATTTGGACTGATCTTGGACTATTCCTTTGTGGTTGGCCCTTTTTATTGCCTTGGCTGCTAGGTAGACGAATAAACCGTCTAACCTCTCATCCGCTAGCGTCTGGGTTTCTGTCACATCGTAACAACTGCCTTGATGACATTGCTTGGATCCTGCACACCAGCAAACATCATCTCCCACAACACATCTTCTCAAATCCCATTGTCCTGAGCATGGTTTAATAAAGCACCCCTCTGAGGCTTAGCCCCCTTAGAAGTCACCGTCGTCAGCGCTACGTAAGCATAGTGTAGTTTATTACTGATTATTTCTCACTTGTAGCTTATTAAAAAAAGCAGAGGTTTATCAAAGAAGTATGATTAATTATTGTATTCTGTGAGACTGTGGTATGTCTAACAGTTCTCCTCTATATGCACTTCTCTATTATCTTCTACAGATGATAGTTGGCCTGGTTACACACTGTCAACAGATGTTATGCCTAAACAGTGTGTTCTAAATCAACTTACCTGAGCATTTTATGCAATTTGTTGGGTGTCATCCCGCTGCCATTATCAACGAAGCTGAGACACTGATGCCCCTTTACAGTCACCACATCGATCCAGATCTGCTTAGCCGTGACTCCTGGGTCAGACGCATTATCTACCACAAAGAGAAGCAGTAAATGAGTGGGCTACACTTATTACACACATATAGGATATGTGGATAAATGGTCTATACATTGCTCTAGCTCACATACAGTGGTGCTATGAGAGACAAGAGAATCGTATACAGACAGATGATCAAATAAACATGCCTATTCAGTTACACATGTTCCTCAAGCAGTTGTGAATGCAAATGAGTCACAGAGAAACAGTTTATTTCTGCACTCTGTGTGCATTCCCTCTAAGTAAATGGAGCTTACTTTGAAACAAGCATGCCACACACTGCTAGCTTGTCAGGCATTGAACAGACTAGTATAATTACTAACTGATTCAGTTAGTTACTCCACCAGTTTTTCAAAATATCTGTACAATCCATTGTAGAGATGTAAAAAGTCATTCAGAGCAGCCTGATGTGAAACAGCACACTGTACAGAAATTTGTCAGCTCAGATGTCCTTACAGTGGCGGTTACAGGAACCAGGAGTCACAGTGTCTACAATGCAAATGCAGCCATTTTATTTACTATTCACAAAAACCACTGAACCTGATTCTGAGTTTTACAGTCATATGCAAAAGTTTGGGCAGTCCTGGTCAATTTTTTTCACTGATTTTCTAAGTGAAAATAAGTTAACATATCCTCTACAGGGAACACTGCACAACTTACAGTTTATATAGGTTTAACATGCTGGGGGTAAGTTATTTTACGTTTTTTTTCCCAAAATGGTAACGGAATTTGTAATATTTAAGTTTGTTTGCGTTAGGATGCGTTAACTTATATACTTATTAAACTTTCGCATGCAACTGTGCTAATAACAGCAAAAATAGACTCAAATCCAAAAATGATTCTCCAGAGAACATTTACACAATGAAATACTTTTCAGTCAAAATCTTTCAAAACTATCTTAAATGAATGCCCCTGGCATCCGGCTGCACACACATACCCATTCCACATAATAAACTAAACTTGTGAGGGAGCTTTCAGAGGCATTAAAGTCTTCAGACGTCTGGTTCCTATCACCACCACTGTGAACAACTCTGCCTCTGTAAGTTTCTCTACAACACAGCATTTCTCACCAAACCATTCTGACTTTGACTGCATCTTAACCACTTAATCAAGCAGAAATAAAAAACAGATGGCAATGGCAATGGCATGGTGTAAACAGCAGTTCCTCGATTATTTGCATGTCTGCATTTCTGTCCAAAGCAGGAGTCGACTGCATTGTCCAGCAGCTTGCACCAGCCCCTATTCTCAGACCAGTCTTTACTACTGAACAAGCAAGAAGCTGTGCACACAGGAAAAAACGGAATGCGCTCAGTTCGACGGTCTCCAAGAGCCACATTTCAGAACAGCTCGCGACTGTTCTCCCATTTCTGGCCGCGACGCACAGGTCAACGCTCGGCTGGACGCGCAGCAGCAGCAGGTGCTCATGTTCTACCAAGCTGGAACCGAGTGCTGTGCGGAAGTGGATCTGCCAAAGCGAAAGGTGGGAAGAAATCTGTTTTCAGTTCTTCAGCCTGCGGGAAACAAGCTTAACGTCTTACCTACGAGCTCTGCGACAGCACTGAACGGCCACGTGTGACTGGTGGAGTTGCTGTCCAGGTAAGAGGGGCTCATCTGGAAGGACACACACGCATCATATGGCACATTGCAATACAGCAAAGTTACAATAACGTCGTTTATTTGCACGAGTAATACGCACAGAACTGAGACGGATCCCGTGCTCGCTCAGCCTCGCCATTTTATAACCTTTATTATTATTTATAGTTCAGTCTAACGAAGCAAACTTGAGACGCAGCGCGCCTCACAGCAAATTAAAGATATTTCACAGACGCCTCGAATCTTCCTGCTGTGCGCGGTCACTCATTCTGGCGAGGAAATCGTTGCTCTTCCTTCCTCTTTCACTTCTGTGGCAGCGCTGTAGTTTTTTTTGGGTTGCGCTCTGTGTACACAGCCTTTAGCAGGCAGGGCTAACTCCCCAACACCGCCCAGTACGCGACGTGTTTGACGCACGCTGTGCAAAGTGTCCTTCACAGCGCTGGTTCAGTTCCACACTGGCCATCGCTGCTGCTTCTGCTCTCACTGTCCACTCTATCGGCTCCACTTACTATACAGGTGCACTTTGTAGTTCTACAATTACAGACAACACTCTGTTAGCCCCCTTTTACTCTGTTCTACAGTGGTCCCCCACAGGACCACCACAGAGCAGGTATTATTTGGGTGGTGGACGATTCTCAGCACTGCAGTGACACTGAAGTAGTGGTGTGTGTTGTGCTGGTATGAGTGGATCAGACCCAGCAGTGCTGTTGGAGTTTTTTGCCTACATCATAGTCCTCTCTAGCTTTGTTGGTCCACCTTGTAGATGTAAAGTCAGAGACAATAGCTCATCTGTTGCTGCACAGTTTATGTTGGTCATCCTCTAGTCCTTCGTCACTGGTCACAGGACACTGTTGGCTGGATATTTTTGGTTGGTGGACTATTCTCAGTCCAGCAGTGACACTGAGGTGTTTAAAAACTCCAGCAGCACTGCTGTGTCGGATCCACTCAGACCAGCACAACACAAACTAATACATCACCACCACGTCAGGAAATTCAGAAACATTTTACATATCTAGCTTCTCTACAACAGTGTAGTGGCAAACTGAGTATCATGGCTACTTTGGTCACATCATTTGTTTGTATGTGAATATTTATGAAATGAAAAAACATGGGATGCAAAACATCAGCTGGCACAATGTGGTCAACGGTAATGTTACAGTGTAGAAGGAGTGAGAAGATACCTCTGCATCTTCATATAGGAGCACAACTGTCATCTGCTCCCAACATTTGTTTGCTCAAAATATATAAAACAACCGATGACTACAACAAAAATTGCTCTCACGTTAGCAGACAAGTGTTCTGTGGTTTCTGGATTCAGTCTTCAATGGTACCCCTAATGGTTCTTCTTCCAACCCGACATCAAGGTAGACCTTTGTACCAAACATTACTTATTCATCAAGAGTCCCCACTCAGCAGAGCAAGGATGGTATAATTAACAGTAAAAGAGCTAACTTTTTCTGGGGATATGCAAACTATCAGGCATGACTAAATCATTTGCATTGTTCAGTACCTTAATGAAAATTTCATTCACATGACAGTGTGAACACAAATCATGTCCTTTCCTTGAAGCCTCTCTTTGGGATGTTTGTCTGGACAAAGTTGGAAAACACATCAGTTATGTTCTCATGTCCATCACTAGCTTTGAAGTGGCTTTCAAATCCAGGCTAGTATTTTCAGTGACTTTTACAACACTGCTCATACAGGTATGCACTTTTGGTTAAACTACCTTTGTTTTCAGGTACAGGCTATTTTCCTCAAACCGTTGTGTTTTATATAACTTCTCATAAAAGGCCAGTATCACTTTTGACAAAAATAAAAACAGGTAGTTGTCCTTTCAGTTCCCCAGCAGCCATGGTTGTCCAGAAGGCTAGTGAGAACTTCTGCCTGGAGAACCTGTGGCAACAAATGCTGCTTGTTTACACATTTGGTTCACACTGTTTCAAAATCATCCAAGCTTAGCTGACCAGTTAAGCCTCAGGTCCCTCTGCAGAAGAAATGGGACTCTTGCTGTCTACAGATGAGGTGAGGAGAGCTCTGTTGAGAAATGACATGCGCAAAGCTGCCAGGTCTGATAGCGTCCTAGGATCCTGAAGGCATGTGCCTACTAGCTTTCATTTTCACAGACATCTTTAACCTCTTTCTGATGTCTACTGTTGCCACCTGCTTCAAAGCCACAACCATCATTGTCATACCAAAGAAACGTCACATCCTCTATGAGCATCACTCAGTCACACCCACGCCCATTATAATGAAGGGCTTTGAAAGTCTGGTCTTCACTCAGGTTAAGAATTGCCTCTGGATATTCGTCGGTTTGTCTACCATGCAAACTGGTCAACCCAAGATGTGATCTCCTTGACAGTGCACACTGCATCGAGCCATGAAGAACACCTATCAGTCAATGCTGTTCATTGATTTCAGTTCACCATTTAAAACAATTATCTGGTTTAGACTGGTCTCCAAGCTCAAGACCTTAGGAATCAGTCACACAGTGACGTAGTCTGCAGCTGGATTCTGGACTTGCTCACTCTCAGCACAGGCTGTCCACGAGACTGTGTCTTATTAACCATGCTCTACAAACTGTACACCCATGACTGCATTGCCAAGCACACCTCCAACACCCTCAAGTTGGCTGATGATACAACAGCAGCGGGCCTCTTCACTAACAGCAATGAGGAAGTGTACAGAGAGGAGGCAAAACTCTTCACAGAGTTGTGCGCAGACAACAGTCTCTCCCTCAGTGTAAACAAGAACAAAGAGCTTATTGTTGACTTCAGAAAGTGGAGCAGAGTATGTACACCTCTGAGCGTTAACACTGTACACTGTACACTCTTTCTTAACAGAAATAACTGGCTGTGTGTTTCTTTGCCGAGCTGAACAACTGCTCATCCTGTGCAGTCTGATGCTGTTACTTTATCTGCCTTGATCAGGTGCCCACTGCTCTCCTGCCTTCTGGACCAATTTGACCACCATGCACCTTCCCGTTGTACAACCTCACCTGCGTGAACCGAACCTCCTAATGATGCTGCTTTGTGCATAGACTCGAACTATTTAATCATAGCCATTGCTTCAACTTTTTTCCCCTTCTGTATATTAATATTTTACACTAATGGAATATTTATATTGCTCTTGTGTTATTGTTTTGCTATCTGGTGACAGTCTTGGTCTTGGATCCTCACAAGGTTTCTTCCTCATGCTCTTAGGGAGTTCCTCCTTGCTTATGGTGGATTTTTTAAATCTGCTTTTTGACAACACCTGTTGTAAGAAGTGCTATATAAACAAACTTTGACTTGAGGGGACCATGGTGGAGAGAGTGAACTGTTTTAATTTCATATAGCTCATATAGCCAAGGATCTCAGCTGGCCGCTCAACAAGTCACACTTCATCAAAAAGGCCCAACGATGACTTCATTTCTTCAGAAGGCTGAGGAGAGCCAACCTGCCACATCAGGTCCTCTGCAACTTCTACAGGCACCACTGCTGCAGAACGGAAGACCCCACAAAGGGTGGTGAAAACTGCCCAGTCTATGACTGCAGCTGTCCTTCCACCCATATAAGATGTTTACAATAAAAGGTGTCTGAGGAAAGCAGCAGTATCACCTCAGACTCCCCACACCCTGGCCCCTTCCTGTTCCACCTGGTGCTGTCTAGGAAGATATATCACAGTGTCTGAAACCAGAACCACCAGGTTCAAAGGCATTTTCAACCCTTGAGCTGTTAAACTGGTCACACCAACAGTACCCACAAGATCACGAATTCATGGGCTACTTGACCTATATGGACATTGCATCCAGTTCTGAATATTGTCCATTACTGCTGACTAACATATATACTTGGAAGGAACACCTGTACAATCATTCATAACGTTGTTTACTGAGCTTAATTTATACACAGCGCCTACCTCTGAGAATGCCACACATATTTTCAAACTACTGTTTAAGCATCAGTACATTTCAGTACACAGTACAGTTTATTCTGTGTTCATTGCCTATTTATTGTCTTTGTACTTATTGTACTTATATATTGTCGCTGTCCAAAGAAAACCATGTATCTCCATTTTTGTCGTTTTTTATTTTTCTACATCGTTTCAACACACCAGCCGTCTTTTACATTGTGTGAAAATTTCCTAATGAATGGACCAATAGAAATGCTCTAAAATCACATAGAATGTAATTACTTTTCAATAATTTGCATTGAAAGGTAAGAGTGTTTGGTGACATGTTTGTATAGTGCTACAAGCTGCTAATATGATTCAAACCCCCAAAAAGTTAGTAGAGACCTTCCATTTTTACTGCAATGATTTTAACTTCTGTTGTTACATTTTACATTTACATTTACAGCATTTAGCAGACGCTCTTATCCAGAGCGACTTACAAGAATTGTTATTTGCCCCATGTACTGTACTTCAGGCTGAAAGAAATGACATTCACTCATATTGAACTGTTGAAGACCTTATAAATCTCTGATTCATCTGTTGATCCTGCTTCAAGCCTAACTTCTTCAGATGTTCTTGTCAAAAATTGGCCCCTCCCAGTCCTCCATGTGCTTTTGTTTTGCTTCCTTGTTTTTTCTCGGTCCTGCCCCCTTGTTTCCAGACCCTGCCCTTATTTGTACCACCTGTGTTTATCACCTGTGTCTTATTAACCCTCATTGTCTCTGTATTTACCTAGTTGTTTGCTGGTCTATGTAGTGTAATCTTTGTAGTGTATTATATTGATTGGTGTTTGTTCTTCTGACTTCCGTTGTGTATTTAGTGTGTTTAGTGTGTGTTTCTTTTGTCATGTCTGTTCCATGATCTATCCGTGTTGGCCCTTTGACCCTGGACTGTTTAGACCCTGAAACTGGATTAGCCCCTAATAAATCTCGCATATGTGTCCACCTCATCATCGCTCCATGGCGTTTCAGTTCTTGAGAAGAAGAGGAAAACAGGACAATAAAGGATAAGTGCACAAAACCTAAAAAGTGAATGAACCCACACATCTTATCTGTTGGGTTTGGAGTATTACAAGCTACAATTGACCTGTGCTGAAATCCATATAATCAGAAAAGTCTAGAAAATACCGTTTTTGCACATTATGTCTTAACACTTGATTACAGCTACTGACTAAATTTAGTTTATCAGATATTGAATTAAAGCAACAAGATAGCCATTGTTTAAAAATTAGCCAACTCAACTAAAACAAAAATAAAACATAAAATAAAGTGCTTAATTATGGCACATATCACATGGATATAGAATTGTTGTCCTGCAGCAATGTAGATTAAAAAGATAAATATAGAAATGAAAACTGCACAGAGAACGTAATGAATTACCACAACTGCTTATTCAGTCATATTCATCATTGTTCAGTCTTCAGCCACAAGGAAAAGGGGCCAAATTTAACAAGCAATACGAAACTGGCCTCTGTGTTAGGATGGAAAGAAGCCTTTGCTTATACATTACCATGTCAAAGCTTATCTAGAATTTGTAAAAAAAAAAGTATCTGAAGTGCATCAAAGCACATGTGCCAGATGAGACAAAAATAGAACTTCTTGGTTTAAATGTTGGGCCGGATGTTTCCGCATACTTATAACAGGGCATCTTTCTGTCAAACATGCTGGTGCCTGCTTAATGCCATGGGGTAAGGCAACATGAAAAGAGCAAAACACTGCACTGTAAGTAAGCCTCCTTCAGCCCACTCAGAACTTACAATAAGGGAAAATCATATTTCAGCAGGACAATAACCTGAACCACAAAGCAGACCATACTCTAACATGGTTTGAGAAGAGGTATACATTATTAAGTTTCCTCCTTAAGAAACTTCAGAAAGCAAATTTGTTAAATAAATGAATGCATTTAACCAAACCAGTGTGGAAATTGGTGGACAATTAGTAGGTTATTCCACTACATATTGAGATAATGGGACTGAATACTTACTTGTTTAAATTTTTAAATTGATCATTCGGTTAGATTTAAATAAAATGTCTGACTTTGTAATTTCATATTTACAAACCACTGTAATTTTATATTATTGCATTTGTAGTAAACTGAAACAAGTAGATTGTACATTTTTGCTCAGCACATCATTTGCATTCAAAAGTAGAAGTGATGTTTTATGATTTGAATTTGATGAATATATGGCTTATAATTTTGCCTTATATATTTATTCATTAAAATGATGTCCAACTCCAACCTGTTGATGTAGAATGTAAATTTAGTGTAAATCGAATTAATTTTGTAATACACAATTATGTAATTATGTAGAAATAGTTATGTAATGTAAATTAAATGTGTAGTAAAACAGCAATAATAACTTACATCAGCTCAAAATTATACACACACACATATATATATATATATATATATATATATATATATATATATATATATATATATATATGTAATTTTCTTTATTTAAAGAAATTTACAATATGCAATAGAACAACAAAATCATACTGGCCTCTCTTAGTTTACAGAATACTACAATAAAATGTGCAATCACCTGTTTTCAACTTCTTACATGAAAAAAAAACTTCAACAGATTGTGCAGTGTCTTCTTTCTCTCTGAGTTTAGAGAACCTGCCACCCCTGTCTTTCTCTTTCTCTCTCTCTCTCTCTCTCTCTCTCTCTCTCTCTCTCTCTCTCTCTCTTTCAGTCACTGGTAGCATAGAAGAGACCCCAGCGCTGATCTCCAGCTTCACAGCGCTGTAGCTTTTCTGTCCACCCATTAACAACAGCATCATAGTCCTCCTGAGAGAACTCCTGCATGGAGGGAGAAACACTAATCATACATTTGTAAATAAATATATCATAAATCATCATAAATTTATACTCTTTTTAAAATATGCATTGCACAGTAATATATTATGAATTACAGACACTCTTTCTTTTGAAGAGTTATGCATTGGGCATTTGTATAAATTTACAAACATCTGCATGAAGTCTTCTACATGACCTCCGAAAAACTAGCATGCATGCATGTGATCATGTGTGTGCGGTCACCTGAATGAATTCGTCTTGAATCTCCTCTGCTCTCTTGAGCTCGTCCTTTATCACCTGAATAAACTGGGCAGTTCTGTCTTCTGCTCTCACATTACTGAAGCCCGCCTCTTCCAAAAACTAAAAATAAATAAAATATTACTGTATATTAGAGCTGTGCATTGCTCTCCATAATTACTAGCACCCTTAAAACAAAGAAAAATGCCATCAATTCTGAGATTTTTGCTGATCTTTACCAGTCACTGCTTGATTCAGTACCACTGATATGTTAGAAACTAAAAAAACCCAGAAGTATCAGGAAGCTTCAGTGGTTCTGAAACACTCTTTAGAGAAAAAAAGAGGCACCAACAGTGTTACAAACTCTTGCTATTTTTTATCTCAGATTTCTGTCTTCTCTTTCTTCCCTCACCTCGTCTTTTTGCTGCCTTGTTTTTCCTCCCTCTACCCTCTTTAACCATCAATGACAGTGAGTAAAGAAGCTAATACACTACATCACACAAGACCCTCCGAAAATTATTCTTAATGAAAGAAAAGTGTATTTTCTCAGTGTCCATTGGACAGTTTTACACAAAATGCAGATGGACACACAAATCCACCTGTTATGCAGGGGGAGAGGGAGATGACATGTATCTCAACCTCCTCATAGCCTCATACACTGTATGTCCAAAAGTTTGCAGACACCCGCTCATACAGCATTTGTTCTGTTTCACTTTGGCTACAGTAACAATATCTACTCTTCTGAGAACTCTTTACATGAGATGTTGGAACATTGTGGATTTAATTAAGCTCGATGACAAGAGCATAACTGAGGTCAAGTACTGACACTGGATGATTAATCCTGGATCACAAATGCTGCTCCAACTCACTGCAAAAGTATTGGTTGGAGCTCTATCACTCCAGAGAATACAGATCCACTGCTCCACATCCCAGTGCTGGGATGCTTTGTACCTCTTTAGTCGATACTTGGCATGGTGACATTAGGCTTACATGTGGCTTCTCCAGAGTGTCCAATTCTATCGGCAGTTCTTTTCTATGGAGATTATACAAGCTGTGTGTGCACAGTTGAACTCCTGTGTCAACAATGGATGTACCTTATTGTGACTGAATTCACTAATTAGAAGAGGTGTCTGGATACTTTTGGGCATATAGTGTAACTCCAAATATGAGTCTCATACAATCTTGTGGAAAAACGGAAATGGAATTGAAAGGGCCACTATAGATTCAAGAAATGTTTGATCACTGCTAAAATACTGGCCTTTGTAAACCTGATATCTTTGAGGGGTCCAAGACAGAAATGGCCTCAGACTGATCAGTGTGTTTACTGTGAGCATCTCAGCCAATCACAATTCCATATGACTGTTTCTTTTACGGTATTACTATAATCCAATAAAAGTTCATTGGTTTCAAAATCATTAAACATTTTCATTCAGTGTACATTCTAAAATGACGCAGGCAAAAATTTTATTATGTCACATGACTGTTTCCCCAGTGTGTTTTGACACATTGCAAGCCGCAATGCAGACTCAATATGTAACAATATAACTGCAGTATAACTGCAGTACTAGCATTTTGTCCATGTCCTGCAGCCCTTATTATCACGTTAGTTAAAGCAGTTATTCCATTGACATACAATAATTTCTGCACTATTCAAATGTTGCAATGCAATTAAAGTACAAGTGTTTTGATGTGAAATATGTCAATGTAGAGAAACTTATTGTCTCAGAATTTCTTTACAGTGATGTCAGAAGAATTGTTTATATGTAATGTTGAGGATACAATTTCATTACATTTCATGCTAAAACCTTCCATGATAAGTCAAGTCAAGTCAGCTTTTTTTGTCAATACTACAATATGTACAGGACATACAGAGTATTGAAATTGCATTAACCTCAGACCCCATGGTGTGGCAATAACATTAAACACACGGTAAACAAGAAAAGTGTGAATTTAAATATATACTAAAAAAAAGACACTAAACACTAATTATAAAATTAAACTAATTGTAGAAAAATGAAATAATAAAAAAATAAACATAAGAAGGTCTTGAAATTAACATTAAAGTGACATAAGGCACATATAGATTAAGGTCTGCGGGTGTAAATAGTGCAAATACAACAGTAGTGCAATTAGAATGAGCTTATGGAGCAGTTAAAGTTCAGTTGTTGAACCATAACGATGATGATGAAGGTGCTCTGTGGAATAGATTTCAAAGTCCTGCACAAAAAGTAAAAATGTATGACATTTCTACAATTATAGGACTACATGAAACAATGTCTCAGGCATCAGGTAATGTATTCATAACCATTTCATGTAGTAACTTTCTGTGAGGGAGCTTTTAGAATCATTACACTTTTTAGATGTCTGGTCTCTGTCACCACCACTTGTTTCCATCGCCACAAGTTAATTATGCTGGAATTTTGAAAAATTGGTGGAATTCCCATTTTACAGCAGAATAAACATCAACATCCAGTGGTTGTGGCTCACCTTGCCATATCTCTGTGGTGTGTAGAGGATGTAGCCTCTTTGTTTAACATACTCCTGGAAGGCAGGAGTCCAAGGCTTCTCTCCACAGCAGTAATCACTGATTAGCACCTTACCGCCAGGCTTCAACCATGACTGTACACACATAGATAGAGCCAAACAGAAAACTGATACTTGGTTCACTGCAGTCATTGTTCATTTTCATATGAATAGTGGATTAACAGTAAGTAAGGATTCACTATAAGTACATCCAGAAATCTATAATATAATGCGTATTGTAGGAATAATGCAATGAATTAAATGTAAATTGAAAAAATGAAGAAAAGAAAATGAAACGGCCTGACCAGAAGAGGGCAGTGTTGTCCTATATTTTTTCTTAAGGGATTTTTTCTAATAGCGAGTTAGTAGGAACTCTTACCCCTGTTTTGCTTGATACCATTTTGAAACTAAGGCAATACGGAGGTCAGCTATTTGCTCAAGTGTTCTACTAATAACACACATATATGTGCATAGACTCACATGAAATTTTCTGAAGAGTTCAAGCTTGTCAGTAATGTGTAGAATGGTATCTCTGCTATATACCACATCAAAGGTACCTTCTGGAAATGTTCTCTTAGTGGCATCAGATACCTCAAACTGGACCTGAGGCAGGGTGGACATTGAAACATCACTTTCACAAAGCAGAAAGATGATGACATAGGCATAAAACATTTCAAATCAGTACTGTCTTTAAATATTTCAAAATGTGATGATTCATGAAAAACAGAGTGATAGTAACTGGGATGTGTGATGATGAAGGTGCTCTGTGGAATAGGGTTCAAAGTCCTGCACAAAAAGTAAAAATTTATGACATTCCTAGAATTAAAAAGCCTTATCTTATCTTTTGTCCATAACAATCAAGGCTTTTAATTAAATAATCAGCATCAGTGATATTTTTGTACAAGGCTCTTCTCTTCAAGTTCATTTTGTGAACATTAGGCCAAAACAGTCACTCACAGATGGAAGCTTCTCCTGTACTGCCCTCTCCATGGCAATTTCCACCATGTTTGCTGATAGGTCCATTCCCAGAACCTCCACCCCAAAGTTCTGTCAATTAAATAAACAGACATAAGACCGCAGGACTATGATGATGGTGTTAAGTCAATGATTTGGTCTCTGATCCTGTGGCTCACCTTGGCCATGTAGAAATCTCCTCCCCCTATTCCACAGCCTACATCAAGGACTTTCTGTCCTGGGCTCAGATTCAACAGGTCAACAAACTCCTAAAGAAAAAAAATACAGATATCACTAATCCAGCAATCCAGCGAGTCAGTTTTTCCAGGTCTTGATACAATTTGTCTAAATGGGCCCAAATTTGCCACTGCATTCAGAAATATTATATATATATAGCAAAAAATCCAACAGTTGAATGGGTTTTAGGTATTTCATCCTCTACAATATCATCAAAACATACAGGAAATCTGCAGAAATCTCTGCATAAAGGACAAGGCTGAAAACCACAATTTAGTACCCTCGACCTTTGATCGCGCAGAAGGCACTGCATTAAGAATAAGTATGTCTCTTTGATGGATATCAATACATGGGCTCAGGAATACCCTAAAAACATTGTTAATAAACACTGTTTACCATCCACAAATGCAAGTTAAGACTGTATTATGCACAGTGAAAAACACATATCAACAATGTCCAGAAACACTGCTGACTTCTCTAGACTTGAGCTCATTTGAATTGGGCTGATGCATAGTGGAGTGCATTAGTGGGTAACTTACACATCTGTAAAGCACCATTATTGCTGAACCACATATGCTGCCTTCTAGAGGCCATCTTTTTCAGGGACACCCATTCTTATTTTAACGTGAAACACTGAGCCGCATTCTGCTCATGTTACAACAGCATGGCTTTGTAATGAGAGAGTTAAAGTGCTAGAGACCTGCCTGCAGTCCGGACCCGCCTCTCACTGAAAACGTGTCTTATTAAGCTCATAATATGAATGTCAAAAAAATTTAACTTTCAAAACTGGATCAGTGTGTGTCTTCAGTCCCCAAATGATTAGTAACTGCTGTTTAAAGGCAAGATAATGTAACACAGTGGTAAATCTTCTGATCTTGCTCCTGTCCCAGTTGTTTGGGAATGTGTTGCAGGCATTAAATTTGGAATCTGACGCATATATTTACAGTTCAGAAGGTAAAACCTTTAATGTTGTGTTTTTCTAAACTTTTCAATTTAATACATTTCAAACAGAATTTACTAGTCACTGCTTGCTGTTTCATTAGCATTTCCCAATGTTTTTGGAATTTTATTGAATGGGGTTGTATGTATAAATCATATTTCAATCACTATACTTTGAAACAAATGAACACATACGTTTAATTATAGTCTCCCTTTACACACTAACATTTGTAACATTTTAGATTACTTCTGCCCTCATCTGGAACTCACGGTGCATTGCAAGGGCTTCTGCCATTTAAATGCTAAACATATGCAGCCAGGAAGGAATAGTTAAACCTTTTTTAAGCTTTTAATAACAAGGCAAAAGTGGAGAAAATTCTACCTTTTAAATTCTAAACTTTTACCTTTAAAATTCTACTTCTACTCAATGCTGTAGTATTTGAGTATGTGTGCTAAAACTAAACTTTAAAAAAGTTAGCAGAACACACTCACACACACACGCGCACACAAACAGAGAGACAGACACAGCCACGCACACACACACACACACACACACACACACACACACACACATACACACACATATAAGTAAGCTACATTAAAACATAAGCATACAACTTCTGTGCTTTGCTGCAAACACCTAGCTGATAAAACCAAAAGTGTTTTGCTTTAAAATTTGATGTCTTATTTATGCTTTTGAATAAATAAACTAAACATAGAAACTGCAAATAAACAAAATACACATTACTGCGTTCAGGATGGCAGTACTGAACTTACAATAAACAGTTTACATAAAATAAACTTACTACAATGATTAAAATATCTAAGCTTGAAAAACCTGTCATGAAAAACATCCTGGACCATTCTGACACTGCCACTCTGTCATGCATCCTACTCGGACTCCAACTCCCAGAATGTGACCTTCGACGGCAACATGCGCTCCTATCAGCACTCACAATCACCTGACTTTTAACTATCTTCACCTGTGAATCTTAATAGCTGAGAGTACAAAAGCCCAGGCTTTAGACTTAGTCTTTGTGAGGTATTGCTTCACTGACATTATTAAGTGGTCTCTCTTGTATGTTTATTGGATTGACCATGTTTATGACCCTCTGTGCTTCTGTATTTGACTACATTAATTGCCTTCCATTATTGTACCTTTGCTGCTTTTTGCATATTGGTTTTGACCCATTGCTTCAACTCTGATTACTCTTGTTGGATTTGGTTGACCGGTTTATCATTAAACCTATTTATCTTCTATCTGCAAGCATCTGGAATTCTGTCATCGCTCCATGTCATCCACAGTGGTGATGTATCAAGCTATATGCTGTGTTTTTGAGTTGAATCAAACCTGTAGTGGTGAAGTTCTTAGCTATTGTTCTCTCTCTTGATACTTGAGATGAACAGTGATCACAAATCACTAGTCTAATATTCCTCATAGAACCAGGTGAAGCAGTTCCATTTTACAATGATCAGCATGGACATGCACATGTTACAATATACTTGCTCTGGGGTGGATTTTAATTAATTAAATGGGGCAGTGCCAAAGTCTCTATATGACAACATGGCAAGATATAGTCAATAGCTCTTCATCCCCTGACCTCTCAATCGTCTTTGACCACTTTTAACCACTTTCAAAATCCCAGGCTTGTGACAAACTAAGGCTTCAAATTCAGTAACTACAGGGACTTCAGTGAAAACTGTTTGAGCCATTCTTAAGTTATAATAATGTGTAATAAAACTTTGGGCCTGCCAGTGGGCCCTAGCCATGTAAGGGGTTAACCTATGTCCACTCAATTCCTGACCTTAGTGGTGCTTGGTCCCCCAGTACTGACGTAGCCAGAGCCAAACATCTTCTCATAGCGTAGGATGCCCCTGCGTGTATACTGCTGGTTGTCAAGGAACTGCTGGAAGGTGTTGAAGCCACCCTGATGTTGATGATCTACATTCCGATAGGCCTTCTGCATCAGCCAACACACCTGGTTCTGATTCTTCTTCATCTCATATAAAGAGAAAGAGAGAGATAAACTGAGAGACTAATTTAGTAGCACAGGTTCTAAAGCTGTTGCCCACTGTCTTTATTTAAAAAAAAAACCTTTAAACCTGTATTCTCTACTCATTGTCTCAGTGCAGCAGCAGTGCAGAAGGGAAAACCTACTAGCTAGCACATAGTCATATCACTAGAGTGACTAAAATCAAATCAAATCAATTTGGAGTCTTAAACTTTTTCTTCCACTTTGTGTACATCATAGAAGCCAAGGCAAGTGCAAGATGATAAATATGTTCAGGGTTATTGTAATACACTGAGAACTGAATTATAATTGCACTGAAAAAGTAACACTCTGAAAATACTTGATTTAATATGTACAGAACTGTGCAGAGACCAACCTCCATTTATTTAATTTCAAGTCAAAACAGCCATTAAGTACAAATTAAGTTAATTTTTTCAGGAGGTATTTATGAGGATATTAAATATGAGATAATCCACTGCATAAGAAAGAGGAAGGTCAAAGGAAAATAAACAGACAAACAGAAATTTCCAAAATTGGAGTTGAAAAAAATCTTAAAAGATACAAAGAAAATGGGACTCCTAACAACTGTACAAGAAAATCAAGCTATCAAGAATCCCTGACTGTGAAAAACAGCAGGTAAATTAAAATAACATTTGCTCTGCAACACTGAACATAAACATTGGAGATGTGGAGTAAGGTTTTATGATATTACTTGGATCACGACAAGCAGAACATGCAACCAACTTCTAAGACTAAACTTTGGAGGTGTGGAAAGACATTCCAGCAGATTTCTATGAAAAACTATAAGCAAGTCTCTTGAAAAGAATGGAAGCAATAATAAAGGCACTGTAAACACATAAAAATATGTTTATTTGCTGAGGATTTTGTGTTTTTTTTGTTAAATAGGTATTTTCTGCTTCCTTGTGCTGAAAATGAATAACTTGTACCTAATGGCTGTTTTGACTGAAAATTAAATAAATGAAAGGTGTTCTGTGACTTTTACACAGTGCTGTACAACAATTCTATGTTAAATTTTATTACACTCAATTTTTGGCAATAATATATTGATGTAATATATTCATGTGGAAATGAGCTACATACACTATATTGCCAAAAGTATTCACTCGCCCATCCAAATAATTGAATTCAGGTGTATTTCAGGTCACTTCCATGACCACAGGTGTATAAAACCAAGCACCTGGGCATGCAGACTGCTTCTACAAACATTAGTGAAAGAATGGGTCGCTCTCAGGAGCTCAGGGAATTCCAGCATGGTACCCTCATAGGACGCCATGTGTGCAACAAGTCCAGTCATGAAATTTCTTCACTACTAAATATTCCACAGTCGACTGTCAGTGGTATTATAACAAGCCATTGGAGTGCTAGGCCACGTAAAATGAAAGAGCGGAGTCTGAGGTACATAGTGCGCAGAGGTCACCAACTTTTTGGAGAGTCGATCTCTTCAGACCTCCAAACTTCATGTGGCCTTCAGATTAGCTCAAGAACAGCATAGAGAGCTTCATGGAATGGGTTTCCATGGCCGAGCAGCTGCATCCAAGCCTTACATCACCAAGCGTAATGCAAAGAGTCGAATGCAGTGGTGTAAAGTGCCGCCACTGGACTCTAGAGCAGTGGGGACGTGTTCTCTGGAATGACGAATCACGCTTCTCCATCTGGCAATCTGATGGACGAGTCTGGGTTCGCTGGTTGCAAGAGAATGGTACTTGTCTTGACTGCGTTGTGCCAAGTGTAAAGTTTGGTGGAGGGAAGATTATGGTATGGAACTTTTAATGCTTCAGCAGACCAAGAGGTTTTGGATCATTTCATGCTCCCAACTTTGTGGGAACAGTTTGGGTACGGCCTCTTCCTGTTCCAACATGACTGTGCACCAGTGCACAAAGCAGGTCCATAAAGACATGAGTGAGTTTGGTGTGGATGAACTTGACTTTCCTGCACAGAGTCCTGACCTCAACCTGATTTAATACCTTTGGGATGAAATAAGGCGGAGACAGGCCTTCTCGTCCAACATCAGTGTCTGACCTCACAAATGCACTTCTGGAAGAACGGTCAAAAATTCCCATAAACGCGCTCCTAAAGCTTGTGGAAAGCCTTCCAAAAAGAGTTGAAGCTGTTATAGCTGCTAAGGGTGGGGCGACATCATATTAAACCCTATGAATTAAGAATGGTATGTCACTTAAGTTCATATGTGTGTGAACGCAGTATCTGCAATATAGTGTATGTGAATCAGGTACATTCGATGCATTATTTTTCAACGTGAAAGAATTTAGTAATTCACTTTACATGATTTTACATGACATCCCATATTACCTTTATGTACGTCTGTACAGTTCTGCACAGAACCGTATCAAACCCATAGGACTGTTTACCACTCTCCTCTGACTTCTCCCACATCACAGAAGTCATCAGGTGGTTGTAGTGTGCCGGTGTGCGGTAATGGGTAGGGTTAAAATCTCTCTTACAGTCTCCTGTGTCAGACAAAATGTGATAATGTGAAACATTTCTGGTCAGCAGGTCAACTCAAGAGTCCAAACATGTATCATTGAGTGGCACAATCTTAGGGGCTGATTTATAGAGATGTGCTGTGAACCATCTCAGAATCAGAAAAATGTGCATTAATGCATGTATTAGTTTTCATGTAACTGTTTTTAGGATTTTAAGCTCATTACTAGCTTAGTTTAAATCCTGTCTAAAACCCTTTTGAGAGCGACTTTTCTAAGCCCATTAGCACATGAAATATTTCTACACAGACTGATTGGGCAAGATCTTTTCACATTATAATAGCTGGTCACATTAATGGAATTGTTAAATATGTTTTAATGTGTTTTTCTTGCTAATTGTGATTTTAGATTCCATTCTAACACTTCTTGACTTTTATAGTAGGCCATTATATTTTAATGCTATCCACACAAGCCAGTTTATACTATATCATGAACTAGACATTGCTGAAGGTTAATAGGTGTATGGTGTGTCAGTCAATTTCCAGGTATGATAGGTTAGGGAAAACATGGAGATTCCATGGCTGGTACTGATAGCTGCTAGTGTTTGTCCCTGTGGATAACCTGATTGGTGGAAACAGGATTCTCTGAAGAAGAGGTATCCGCCTGGGCGGAGCCAGGCCAGCATCTTCTTTGCCAGTGTGCGCAGCTCTTGTTCACTCAGATACATCAACAGCCAGTTAGAGAAGATCAGGTCAAAACTGAGAGACAGAAAAAGGACTGGATGAAGCCATTCATTCGCGCACTCCATCCATCCATCAATCCATCCATCCATCCATCCATCCATCCATCCATCCATCCATCCATCCATCCATCCATGTATTCATCTTCTTCCTATTCTTAACCTTTTATCTTCCCTAATGTGTTGTCATTGGCACATTCAGAGACTTTATCTTTGTCACCTTTTGAGACAAACACAGAGGTGTTACACTAATAATACTATATGTTGTTAATTTTTCACTGTTTCACTGAAATTCAGAGGCTGAACAGTGTGTGTTCTGAGTGTGTGAATGTCTGTGAACTTATGAATGTTTTTCCACAGATCTCTACCCACCTGTTTTCAGACAGCTCTAGCTGTGTGACATCAGCTTGGATGAAGTCTGCGTTGCCGAGGTGACTGTTTTCTCTTCTGTTCTTTTCCACAAAGTTCTCCATAAAGTCCACAGCTGTCACATGACGAGCCTTGCGAATGAGATGACTGGTATAGCGGCTGAAATGGTCAAAGGTTTTGTTCAATGATTGCACATAAGCAGCAGACCAAGACAGAGCTTCTGGGAAACGTATTTACAATGTAAGAAATGCTATGAATATTCTGGAGCCATAGAGATTTATCTAGAGATAATTTAATTGTATGACTTTTATGTTGCTCTTTAATACACTTTGAAAAGTAGTCAGCTTTTTGTTTTCTATTTTACATGACATTCCACAGGATGCTGTGGGTTTTTTTACTCACAGTCAAATAGGACTGCATATGTTTGAGCTTCACACATCTGCAGGTTTCAATTCAGCAGCCTGTCACTCTGCTGTACTTTACTACAGTGGCTGTATTGTAACACTGTGATCTGCTTGCATCACCTTTTACCCACAGCTGTTGAGTGCCAGATGATGTTAATATACTACCAAACTGTTTTGTGAATTACCACAGAATTTAAACAGATTACCCCTTTGAATGTTGTACAGGTGGCAAAGTCCACATATTGCCTAAAAGTCTGATCCACGTTACTAAATACTGACCATATATCAGCTTTATCACCCTGATCCCTGCAAATAAAAAGGTTGGTTGTGCTTAGTTATAAAGCAGCTGATAAGCACACACACTAAATTAAAAGCCATTATAAGGCCACATAGTTCCCAAAGAAAATTTTTGTGTTCTAGATTTAGCAGTATTTTATTATTTAACATTACCTATAAAAACTCAGAAGACACATGTGCACTGGTGGTTGTGGATAGTAAATGAAATGTTTATATTTATGTTGTATACATGGCGTCCCTGGTTTCTAGCTTCATCAGTGTAAAGCCACTGCAAGCCAATAAATACAATAACATGCACCAACACAGTTCACTCTTAGCCCTAGTGCAAATCACGCTATGGCAGGACAATGTAAAAGAGCTGCAGACACTTCCTAAAGGAGGAAAACATACATGCTGTATTACTGAACAGAGTAAGCAAACCCTCCTCACTCAAATTTCACACAGACACATCACATCATTGGCGTAATTCTACACAAGAAGAATCCATTACTGCAAAACATAGTACAGTTCACTCTATGGCTTCATGTTCTTACATAATAAATCTGTAGCAGTAATCTGATTAGCTGGTGGTTACAATCTGATTCAATCAGATTACACAATTCTGGCTAAGAATTCCAGCTTGAATCTTGATTGTTGAAGCTGACTGTGGAGTGAAAGTCTATGGAATGGAATTTAAACTACACTACAGACCAAACATTTTGAAGCAAAACTAGCTTTGTAAAAGTAAACTTAATTTTTTAATGGACAGTGATATCCATCAACTTAGCAATGAAACTGCAAGCCATGTTGCCTGATGTTATTGCTAAAGTGGAGCACGTACAAAATAAAAAGCTATGGGCCAAGAATTGAGACTTGAGGGACACATGGGGACAGACATGAAGAGTGAGATCTGTATCTTCCTATAGACATGCTGTCTATTAGTAAGGTACTACCTAAACCAGGGGAGTGCAGAACCTGTAATGCCAGTCAAATTTCAAGTTGAGACAAAAGTATATCAAAAAACAGCAGTGAGAGCCAGTAAATCCATCAGCTGCCACAAATAGATCATCGATTTAAGTAGTGAATTTGGGTAATTCATAGTTTAAGGGTTTTTTTTATTTCCAGGTGATTTTCCTGCTAAGTATTACTGCAGTTCTAATCATATCCAACTTTTTCTTACATTCAGAAGCTTCTGGAGGCTTGATGAACATGCTAAATTATGACTTTATAAATAATTGAAATATGTCAATGTTATCAGCAAAGTCTGTGAAGATTATAACCATATAATATATTAGAATATGTTTACAGCACTGCAAATCAATGGATGTGATCAATGGATCAAAGAATATTTTGGAAAAATAACTTTTGTTGGTTAAACTAGATATCAAAAAACTAAATATCAATGATAACGATTTTAACCTCTAGTGTGCTGCACTTGTGTGTGAGAAGCTCACTAACCCAATGCCAGCTCCCAGCTCCAGCATATCGATGCCGTCTAGGCTGGGCAACAGCTCCAGTATCTCAGGCAGCTCATGCTGGGTCAACACGCGGGCATTGGAGTCCAGCATCATCTCCTCTACTGTAGCATACTGGGAATGTTCTTTCCAGAACTCAGTCATGGTGGTGCGTTCCTTTGCTACAGAGATGGTTTAGAACAGGTTAGAACGTGTGATGATGACAATTCAGTTATGCGTGAAGATTGCAAATGAAGATGATTTCAAACTTGAGCAATCATGCATCTGCATACACTTTAATAGCAAGACCTTTCATAAACCTCTTTTACGTGGAAAGTATGTTAATGGAGTGGTCAATATTTCAGTCCCGAAACTTATGCTGTGTTTCCATTTCAACCACAAAGACAGAAGTGACATCAGCCCAAAGACCATCACCTGTTCCCCTCACTTCATCCACTCATTTATAACATAAATTCAAATGGATATTCTGGTTACAATCACATAAACAAGATAAGATTACTCATTTTGTAGTTTTACATGTCTCAGTTCATTACAAAGGCTTTTCTTTGGAATATGAGTCCAACTGTCACTTTCAAAAACAGCCACACATGCTCGATGGATCATAATTTGTTACCACACTAAAAAATTAACCTTGATTTACAAACTGAAAATGATTTATTAAATGAGTTGTTGTGCTTAAGTAAGTGGTTTACGTAAAATGGACAAAGAGTAGATTTCAATGAATTAAACCTGTTTATGCTGATCCAAGGAGAATTCAGTCCAATGAAACTCAAATAAATTGCACTGAAATGTTTCAAATTTGCTCTACTTACAGTTAAACTACTTGGTTTGATTGAAACGAAGCACCAGTCATCTGATTATTTGTAGTATTTGCAGGCTTCTATTCCTGCCATTACAACATAATAAACTTACTTCATTACTTCATAATGTACATAATGTACACCCTGTAATGCAGTTTTGCTGATATGAAAATCGACATAACACCCACATGTTGCACCAGCGAGTTTGCTTTGCCATAAGCCCGCTGGCTGGACCAGCCTGCCATTGTCCATGCTAGCTGCTGAAGTCATGATGAATCATGGCAAACCATTGAAAAGCACAGCTGTCAATCAAACCATTCTGCCTCTATAGGTGAGTTCAGCAGTTCTGCACTTTCTATTCTACAAAACACAATGTCCACAGCAATTACAGCTGAAGTTATTCTTGCACTCCTCTTACCTTTGTCCATACTGAGTGAATAGAACGTTCAAAACTAATAGAAACAATAAGTTAGTGGCTGTTAAACCAGCAGCATCTGAGCTACTGAAGCTGTCATGCTGTCCCTTTAAATACTAATGCACGGCTGTCCCATCCGAGCGCGCAGGGGCGCGAGCTGACCATTTGGAGGCACGCACGCAAGGCGCAGGGTGGGGTGGGGAGGGGAGAGGAGAGGAGAGGAGGGGAGAGGAGAGGAGGGGAGAGGAGGAGGGGAGAGGAGAGAGGGAATTGCCCATGAATAACCATGTTAAAGAATATCTGACCGTGGCGCGCGCTGCGTTGGAGCGGGATTTCCCAGCACTGCCGGTTTCCTGCGCTCTCTCCTTCCAGCGCACCTGAGCTCGCGAGGCGTCAGGCTGGGGACGGCGCGTGGAGGCGGGCGCGTAAGCCGATCAGCGCGCACTGTGATTGGTCGAGGAGAAATAAAGGAGCAGCTCTTGTGCCACGTGGGTGATGATGATAATAAGGATGAGAGCGACCCACGTTATCATAAAACAGCGCTGCACATATTGGCCTTTATGTGCTCTAATATCATTAATTCTGTGTGATTGAACTGTTTTTTGCTGAGGAACTTGCTTACCCCCGCCCCGGTCCGGCTGCTCGCGTGCTGTGGCAGAGTTGCGCAATGTTGCCTCATGCAGCTGCTAAAAAATGTGGCCTGGACATGGACAACAGAGCAGAGCCGGTGGCCAGAGCAGCAGAGGGGATTACAGTGGTTAAAACGGAAATTCAGCCGAAAAACAAAGGCACACAGTTTCCCCCTCACCCTAAATGCAGCCAGTCAGCACAGACATGGTTCCGTGTCTGAAGTTTGCTTCTTTGTGTCTTTGCATTGGACCTTTGATCCAGCTTGACCAGGTGAATGCTTTTGGCTCAATGGTTTTCAACAGAGGCCACTAGAAGCGTAATTCATGTCACACTTTCCTCAAACTGTGACAGACTTGTCCATGTGGTTTATGACACTGTATAGCGCTCAGTTATCTGTACAAATGGACAAAAGTATTTTACATGACATAAGCAATATGTCCACCATAAGAAAGATTTTTTTGTCTGTACTTTTGGACATTTTTATAGATAACTGTATCGACAGTGACAGAAACTGCATAAGCAAGTTCATTTCAGATTAATTAACAACTTAACATGGCTGAAAAATGACATTTTGGACTCCAAACATGTCTTGGCTGATCATCTACATTTGGGGGTAAGAGATTATTGGCCAAACAGTTGCCTTAAAAGTTGCCACCCAGTCATTCTGTTCACCTCAACCCACCTTAATTTTGACTTTCCAAAAGGTTAGGGATTCAGTCCCTTAATGAGCAAACTGAGGGTGGAACAGTGGAAGAAACATGGAAAGGAACCAAGACTCAAAGGCAACAACTCTCTAACAGCATTAAGAAGAACTCAGAGACGAACCAACACTCAAAGGAGGAACCGAGTCTCCTCTGGGCTGCACTGAATACAGCAGTTAGGATACAAGTAATAAAAATGAAATTAAACACTGGGATCAGGAGGAAAGAGCTGTAAGATGAAACACTAACCAAACGATGTCATGCCTGCAAAATCAGGTTCATCTATTGTTGAATCCTGTTCAATTGAACAGCTTCTTTAATAAAATGACTACAAATATATATGACTATTAATTGATTATTTAATATTGATCATTATTATGATGCTTGAGTCTAGTTATCACTACATTTTTCCTGTCTTGACCAATGTCAATTCTAACCCACAGGCTTTACATCACCATAGGCTAATAATCTTTGCATTTCAAGAAGTCAATCTTTTGTTCAATGAACTTGAGAGCTACATACTCAAATGCACATTAGGTTAGTCCAGTATGAATAACTGTACTCTATATTAAACATATGAACAGGTTTTAATCCTATTAATTTAATAGTAGTAGTAGTAGTAGTAGTGTTCAGTTCAGAATACTTTATTAGTCCCAAACAAGGCAATTCATTTGCAGCCTTCTCGTCCACACACGTGACTGTACATATATACACACGTGTTGATATTAGTATAAATATTATCATAAACATCAACAAGCGTCAAATGAATAATAACAATAAATGTACAATTGAAGGGGTTAACAGCTGGTATATTAAATTACATTTAGGACGATGAGTCACCTTATATGTATGATCACCTGTAGCCTCAGAGTATGAGGGCAGAGTATAGAGGGATGATGTAAGAATTGGGTCTTCGGTGTAAAACAGCCCACTCTGAACACATTCACCTGCTTATCTGCTCCACTGTTGCTATCGTTTGGTCTCTATGAGTAGGTGAAGTTCCTACTGGGACACAGTAACCTTGATGGAAATGCAGTACAACTCAGGCCACACTGATAACACACTGCCTTTTAAACATATGACATTGAGTTCCAACACCACAACTCCAAAGTCCAGTGTCACGGTTACAGTGGCCTAACCTACAGCAGTGCAGACCTACAGCAGTGCAGACCTACAGCAGTGCAGAACAGTGGATCATTATTTATAACATTCTCTCTCTCTCTCTCTCTCTCTCTCTCTCTCGCTCTCTCTCTCAATCTCTCTCTCTCTATATATATATATAATATATATATATATTTATATATCTCCCTCTCTCTCTCTCTCTCTCTCTCTCTCTCTGTCTCTCAGATGGTACAGATGTGGACTGAAGGACCCAGATCCTAAATCTTACTTTGCATTTTATTTTTTTTTTACTTGAGAAGAAAATTGAATACAATAAATAATACTTAGGATTTATGACATATGTGAATGATACCGAATATATACCAAAGATATTTAATTTGCAGATAATCATTTTCAAACCTCTCTCTATCCCTTATAATTGAACAGGCTACTTCTGTTACTGTGCCTTTAATACTGATATGTGTGAATATTCTCTCTTATGATTGTTACCCTGTACTGTACCTCACTCGTAAAGCAGTCCAGGCTGAAGCACTCCGTATATTTTCAACATGAATGAGTGGGCTTAACTGCTGTTCGAGGATGTGAGGACATCCCATATGCAAATGCAATGATTGTTGTGACCTCACAAATCAATGAATTCCAAATGAACCTCTCACCATGCTTCCTTTTACTTTTTCAGTTTTAAGTGATATGAATCCTTTGACATTTAAAGGTAAGGTATTACGTGCATTTGTGAATTAATTGTAGAATTTTCTTGCTTTCTTTCTTCATTTTGGATGTGTTTTTTAAACCTTTATTGTTTCAAGGCGGCATCAATGGGCAGCTGCTGTTCTACTAGTGGGATATCTGGGATGATGATCTAAAAGGAGTAGACAGGACCATCAGTTTGTTTCATCCTTGAACAGCATGGAGTGTTTAATTTGCCAACTGAAATCTGCAGATTACTATATGACAGTCACTAGATGGCAGCAGATTTTCTGGTTAAAATAGAGCTTTGCTTTCAGATCTCTATCAGGACTCCATCTGTGAACCCACAGAGCTCCAATGATGCCCAACACCCCACCCCTTGACCCCAACACCACTATCACAGAAATAGCTGAAAAATGCTAGCCTACACTTTTACAAACATAAAGGTGCCAAAGAAGGCTCTTTGGACAATGACCAGAGAACAACCACTATAGGTTCTCATAAGAAAAAACATTTTTGCAACTGAGCAAGAATGAAGAACTTTTCAGTGTAGCCTCTGTCTGCAGGCTCCACAGTAGCCAATCTGCCTGCAGAACGAAAATCAATGTGGATATTTTTACTTAATAAAATCTAATTAAAACAGAATACTGAGGTACATGCAAATTAACAAAGAAACGCTGGAACATCTGGAGATCTGTTCTCCAGCAAATGGATGAGCTGATACAGAGGAAGGGTGCCAACACACCAGTTTGGCAATATTTTGTTTTCCAATCAAAACACACACACACACACACACACACACACACACACACACACACACACACACACACACACACACACACACACACACACACACACAGAGTGTGGCCTTGAAGCAGCAGTGATACATTAACGTGTGTGCTGATCAGAGAGGGAACAAAACTGCAGCACATCCGAATAACCTTTGTTGCCTATATTTGACTTTTTTTTCTTATGTTTAATAGAAACAGTACATTAAGTACTTTCCCAGTTAAGTAATCAACACACCAGAGGAATAGCTACTAGGGGAGGGGGGATAGGGGTGGTGTGCTGGGGGACTCTCAAATTTCTGACTGCTCAAAAAAAAGTATTGCACTGTAAATATCATAAAAATATACCTCATCTAGTGCTCTACAGGGTGGACCCAAATGCACTGAGCTCTTGCATCCTCATGTCCTTTTCTTTACATTAAACAAATGAAAGTGACCATCAAAGCTATACTTTCATTGTTTGTGAGCTGTGGTAGCTCCTAGTCTACTCAGCTAGTGACCTTATTAAGCAGTGAAGTTGACCGGGACTAAGAAAACAAGTTTCAATTCTACAAAAAGAAAACAATGAGATCTCTACCTTGTGCTGTGAAAGCTAGGACTCTGGTAAGTAGTGTTTAAATACTTTGCTGTTTTCTCAGGAGTTTTCAGATCTAGGCTGTTAAATGTGAGATTAGCAATTATGTGTTTTCTTTACAGCTGTCTTTTTATAGAAGCTACAATGAAGTAAGCTATTTGGCTCATTAGTGGTTATGGTCCTCACTACAGTGATTTCTCTGGGAAGTAATGCCCCTTCCTCCCAAAATTAAACTGACCACTGACACACACATACACACACAAAATAAACAAAGGGGATGAATCATGGCCTGAAATATGGCTTGACTACAAATACTCCTGAGTGATAATACGGGTAAAGAAACAAAACAAGTGCTTTGATATCCAGATTAAATGAAGTTTGCATTTTTACTGTGAGCAAATGACATTACTAAGAGCTTTTCCCTTCTTCATCTGTTAAAACTTGGCAGGAGAGTCTCAGTCAGGGAAATAAAACATCATCAACAGAATAGGAAAAAGTAAAAAAAAAAGACAAATGAAGCCAAATACAAACAAATACACTGTGATAACAAAGAGACAGGCAGACAGAGAGGCTTTACTGGGTGAAAATGGGAAATAAGTGTAGACACAAATGCAAAATAAACTTAGTAGAGAGTTAATGTAGTTTTAGATTAATGACTATTTTTAATCATACTGAGCTTTACAGGATGTACACGTGTAGATGGCTTTTGATCCCTTAGAAAGACACCCACATTTGAAGTGGCTCCATCCTTTACAGATGTCACAGGCCACCCAGTAAAGTCTCCAAGCATGAAAACTATGTCATATACCTGACATTGGTGGAGCTTTACACTTAAATAATGTTGTTAAAAAGAAAGCCGTATCTTCTCAAATCTGATTTGAGCATATAAAGCATGTATGTTAAAGTTGTAAGTGCAAAGTTAGGGTAAGTCCTGTGATGCAGACAGCATCATCTGCTGACATTCTTTGTCACTGAGTTTACCATCTTACCAAAAGGTTTTGATTTCTGGTTAATGAAACATCTGGTGGCTTCCAGTACAGTAATAGATCCTGCTATCTTTTACTACCACCTATATAGTGTATTCCTCTAATTCTCCACTATATCAATTAGGGATGCCCGATAAATTATATCATTATTGCAATATGTGTTCCTGCAATAAACACATCGTTAAGCGCTGTGGTGCCAAAAC
Organism: Pygocentrus nattereri; assembly: GCF_015220715.1. Lineage (NCBI taxonomy): Eukaryota > Metazoa > Chordata > Actinopteri > Characiformes > Serrasalmidae > Pygocentrus > Pygocentrus nattereri. Next base: position 18,835,545 of record NC_051221.1, on the reverse strand, counting down.
AGATCAAATTACCTCATAGAGACCACCATAGGGATGTCACTACTTTACCAGCACAAACTGTTAGAAGCCTAATGAGTACTTCTCTGCACTGAGATTAAATCCTGCAGTCCCACACAGGGGATGAGTAACTTAACCATTGTGCTCAACAGCCAAGATACCCACATGCACAGCTCAACTACTATTTCATCCTAAACTACAAGCCTGTAAAAATGCATCGTTGGATTAGGATCATTCTCACAGCCAACATTGTGCTTTAAGTTTGCAAAGCAATAAAGGCTACGTTCACAACTTCTTGTGTGCTGATATAAAAAATAAACATTATTTATCGCTGTAGTCGGAACAAAACCTTGCGTCTCCATTTTTGTCATTTGCAATTTTTTTTTACATAATTTTAAAAAGCATGTTGCCCTTTAAATTGTGGGTAAATGGGTGAATGGACCAAAAGAAATGGCCAAAATGACTTGGAAAAAAGTCTGGTTCCATTGACTTACATTAAAAGCAAAGTAGGTTTTTTCCTTCTCTTGAAAATTTATCATTTTGGAGATATGAGGTTTTGTACTGACAACAACATATTTGGTTTTTAACCTTTATAGAAAAGCTGTTGAGGTAATACTGACTGTTACTCAGGACAAAAATTGTGCTTGTGGTTGAAATGTAAGCTGCATTTTATTTCTTTTTATTTCACACAACAGTGATTGGAGCTTTAGTAGTTTTGTATTTTGCTACTTGGTTAGTTAGATTTCTGTTGACACATAAAAAAACACTTACAGATTAATTTGATGTACAGAGATCAGGACTCATTTTCTCATAATGTGTTTACTAATGCTTGAGTCATTTCACATTGGGGTGGGGTCTTTTTTCAAACACATGTATCCTTTTTGGAATCTTTGAGTGGCTTTAGACTATGACATAAGTGGTCATGATTCACTTGGGGGAGAATTTCTTTACTAAAATTGTACCCTATTAATACCAATACCAATATTTACTCTGTCTCCACTTAACTGGAAATAAGCAATAACACTGTCACCAGAGTAATATGCCTATTTAATCAACACACTTGCAGTCCTGGCAGGAGTTGCATGGTGCTGGTGGTGCTCCAATACTTTCACATTTTGTGGAAGTGTGCTGCAGTGGGCATCCTGCTGTGTGCTCAAAAAAGAGCTCTGAATGGAGGTATCTAGATATTACAAGATCTTGCACATGGTCAAATAGCAGAAATTGCATATTACAATAAACCTTAGTGCAGACATTTGGTCAGAAGCATAAGGAGATATCAGTGGTCTTAGCAGAGAAGACCAAACTAATACACTGTATGTCTACTGTTGTACATGTGGAAAATGCACTGTTTACATTTCTAAACTGATAGTGGTCAGTCAGATGGCCTTTTTTTGTGCACACTTTTACACATGGTGTCGACAGCAAAGAAGAGTGCTGTCACATGTAACCATATGCAGTATATTGTTAACTAGCATGTAATTGCGTTTGTGCTCCAGTACAAAAAAATCTATTTTGCGAACATTTTAAGTATTAATAGGAAATTGTGTTAGTGATGCTTTAAAAAAGTATCTGAGTTGTGGTTTTATCACAATGGGTTCCATAAAAGCTTTGTTTTATAAGCTTCCTCACTGATGATGCCCATATGTCCATATGTCTTCTGTTCACAGTGCTGCTTTGGCTCCATGGTGAGGAACCAAAGTGAAAGTTTAAGATTCACAATGTTTTTACAAGGCTGTGGCCACTGTAAATACCTAAATATTAAATATCAAAAGACCAATTACAAACATTTGTTAGATTTAAATCATCAAGGACAGGACACTATTAGTGCTTGACAAAAAAACTGAATCTGAGTATATCAAGTATTTCTATCAAATGTCTTCTGGTAACTGTATGCACTCCACTAGCCATCAGAGATTTCAATGGGATGTTCTGTGTACCTGTTCAGAGGTGGGGGTCAACTGATAGAACTCCATATTTACATACAGCACATTTTAAAGGAACCAACACAAGTGGTTTAAACGGTTATAAACACACAGATGCTTTGCTGATTAAAAGTGACAGCTTAGCTACTGCTTAGAGGACATCCCGTGTCACTTTAATCCCCCTGTTTATGCAAAACAGCTTTCTCACACCTTCATAAACAACTCCTTCTGCTCAATCTGTCATTGCAATAGGTTCTTGTCTTGTCACTGTGTGTGTGCATGCGTGTGTGTTTGCGTGTGAGTGTGTGTGTGTGTGTGTGTGAGCATGTGTATGTGTTTGCGTGCGTGTGAACACACAAAATGTGCACGTGTGTGTGTGTGTGTACACACAGAAATGCAGCTTTTATCGACAATGGCAAATGTTGCCTGTGGCTCCCTTAAGACTACAGTTTTACAGATCATTGAACGCAGACTACTTTACGTGCAGTACTCTCTCCCTCTCTCTCTCTCTTCCTCTCTCTCTCTCTCTCTCACTCTCTCTCTCTCTCTCTCTCTCACTTTCTCTGTTTCTCTCCTTAAATTTCAAAGTTTATAAAATCACTAACTTAGTTTGGTATGCTGTCTTTCAGTGCTCTCTCCTTCTCTTTGCGGTCTGCTTTCTCAGTTGTCAAACACCCTTCACTTTTATGTCTGTACTCAATATATTCTATATTTAAATAAAAATCTAATAATCATAAAGGCTCAGACTTGATATAAGATATATGCACATATGTGCTGTGTACATGTGAGTATCAAATAATTGACACTGATGTGCTCAAAAAATAAATAATTTTTTTTTAAAAAATGGCAACTTTACAGGAGAAAGCAACGTAGTCAATGTAGGTTAAAGTTAAAACACTTTATTCATCAATGTCTATTTCTATTGATCCATTCATTACGTGATTTGTACACAGTGTGAAGCTGTTGATTTCAAATGATGAAGAAATTTAAAACATATTTAAAATGGGCATACTTGTTTTTTGTTTGGTTGTATGATATCTGGATTATACATTTATGTCTTTAGGTGGATGAACACATATGCATAATATATGGATGGATCACAAATATATGTCTGATACATGTTTGAATACATCTCAGTATAGTTATAACTGTTACTATTTTGTATGTTTGTGTTTAAAAATGTGATTATTTATATGTACGATTGGACAATACTTTATTTATTTAATGTTTTAATGATCCTCTCCATGTATCACCACCTTATCGTGGTGGAGGGGTTTGCGTGCTTGAATGATCCTAGGAGCTATGTTGTCTGGAGCAAAGCTCCTGGTAGGGTCTCCCATGGCAAACTGGTCCTAGGTGACAGGTCAGACAAAGAGTGATCCAAAATTCCCCCTATGAAAATAATGAAAGAACGGGACTTGTGTACCCTGCCCGGATCAGGGTTACCGGGGCCCCACCCTGGAGCCAATGGGAGGGGCAGATGTAGGGGTTCGGTGCTTTGTGGATCGGGCAGTGTCCGAAGGCGTGGGCCTTGGCGTTCTGATCCTCGGTTGCTGAAACTGGCTTTTGGAACTTGGAACATTACCTCACTGGCGGGGAAGGAGCCTGAGTTGGTGCGCGAGGTTGAGAGATACCGGCTAGATATAGTCGGGCTCACCTCAACACACAGCTTGGGCTCTGGGTCCAACCTCCTTGACAGGGGCTGGACTTTATTCTTCTCTGGGGTTGCCCATGGTGAGAGGCGGCGGGCAGGTGTGGGCTTTCTCATAGCCCCTCGACTCGGTGCCTGTATGTTGGGGTTTTCTCCGGTGGACGAGAGGGTAGCTTCCCTACGCCTTCGGGTTGGGAACGGGTCCTGACTGCTGTCTGTGCTTATGCACCGAACAGCAGTTCAGCGTACCCAGCTTTCTTAGAGTCCTTGGGAAGGATGCTTGAAAGTGCTCCTCCTGGAGACTCTATTGTCCTACTGGGGGACTTCAACACTCACGTGGGCAATGATAGTTTGACCTGGAGGGGTGTGATTGGCAGGAATGGCCTCTCTGATCTGAACTCGAGTGGTGTTCAGTTTTTGGACAAACCACAGTTTGTCCATCACGAACACCATGTTTGAACACAAGGATGTCCATAAGTACACATGGCACCAGGACACCTGATCAATTTCCTCGGCATGGAGTCTGGACTCTCCCTTAGAGATAGGGTGAGAAGTTCGGTCATCCAGGAGGGACTTGGAGTAGAGCCGATGCTTCTTCACGTCGAGAGGAGCCAGTTGAGGTGGTTCGGGCATCTGGTTAGGATGCCTCCTGGACGCCTTCCTCGTGAGGTGTCACAGGCAAGTCCACCAGGGAGGAGACCCCGGGGAAGACCCAGGACACACTGGCGTGACTATATTGCCCAGCTGGCCTGGGAGCGCCTCGGAATCCCCCCCAAGAGCTAGTGGAAGTGGCTGGGGAAAGGGAGATCTGGGCCTCATTGCTTAAGATGCTGCCCCTGCGACCCGAACCCCAGAGAAGCGGAAGATGATGGATGGATGGATGGATGGATGAATGGATGGATGGATGTTTTAATGATTGTTTTGAATAATTTACAATGTGCATGTTTTTAAGGTTATATAGCTATTACACTTAATTAGGAAATATGTGGAAGAAACAAAGGCCAAGCTTTAATATATTTAATTAGATTTAAAATATTTATTTTATTAAATTATATAATGCTGATTTATATAAGTAATATATGGCATCTATAAATGAGTCATTAATCATATAGCGTTAAATATGTGTAGAACAGTTCATACTAAAGTGCCAGTGACTTTATACTTGGCACTATCACAGGATGCCACATGTCAGTTTATGAAATTTCTGCCCTGCTAGATCTGCCCAAGTCAACTGTAAGTGCTATTATTGTGAAATGAAAGCATCTGGGAGCAACAACAGCTCACCTATGAGGTGGTACACCTACAAACCGACTGAGTACTGAATTGCATAGCGCATAAGGATTACCTGTCCTCTGATGCACCACTTACTACAGAGTTCCAAGTTGCCTCCGGAAGCAACATCAGCCTAAGTAGGATCTGCATGAAATGGCTTTCCATGGCCAAGCAGCTGCACATAAGCCTAAGATCACTATGCATAATACCAAGTGTTGGCTGGAGAGGCATAAAGCACACCACCACTGGCTTCTGGAGCAGTGGAAATGTGTTCTTTGGAGTGATAAATCACACCTCACCATCTGGCAGTCTAATAAATATGGGTTTGGCAGATGCCAGGAGAACACTACCCACCAGAATGCATAGAAAGGATACTGACCCTCCTAAAAGACATTTTACACAAATGTATTACATCCAATTTTGTGGCAGCAGTTTGTGGAAGGCCAAGGAGCAATTTCATATTAATTTGCATGGTTTTGGAATAGGATGCCCAGCAGCGTCCACATTAACCCATATTTGAAAATAAGTGTGCAAATATGTCACATATAAATCCTTATGTGACAGATACAAGTTGGATATAAGGGACATCTATAAATGCTAATATATGTCATATATTTGAGATCCATAGCGCACACCAAGCACTGACACAAATAACAGAACAACTGAGGAGAGCATGAGAGAAAGAAAAGAAATGAACTTGAAGAGGCACCTATGAGGTATCAATGGTATTTGTCCTGTAGTGACGACCATGTTGTCAGGTATGTGAATGTGTAAGGCAGCTACAACCTTTCACATTCTTTTCATCGCTGTTTTTAAATGCTTCCATCAGACCATCATTATAAAATTCCCTTCAGCCAAAGGACATGTTTTTGAAAGCACTTTTAAAACAGATTCATGTAAATATATGAGCTCTGTTCTGTTTGGGTACCATGTTTTGTGCCTTATTTAAAACGCAGTCTTAAACACTCCTTGTAACTTCACTTTAAATAGGTGGGGCTAAACTGCTTTATTCATTTGAATAAAAATGTATTTTTGTGGCATCATGAAAACAGTGCTGTCCATTAGCTTCCCTATGTGGGCTGTATAGACTGGAGAGAGAGCGATATGTATGTTTATGTGCTACATGAAACATTTTTATTTTAAAAAAGCTGAGGAAAATTCTGGTGGATTCTTTAAATAAAACATCTTAAAAACTTTCCGGTGTCTAGTTTATAGTATATCAATCTATATTGTATTAGGCATTGCTCAACCAGATGATATTAATAAATTATTCAGTTCCAACCTTTTGAATGGTTGTGTATGTACATATGTATTTATGAATGTTCTGAATCTAATAAAGTGACAGCACAAACTTTAGAAAAGATTTTAAAGACACTGTCCATTAAAACAGCAATGCAGTATGTGTCTTTGTTTCTGTTGATGTTTACCTCAACAACATTTTGTTGTGGTAGTGAAAAACTGCTGAAAAAGCTTTGATCTTTAGCTTTTAAGAGCTGTGATGCTTTGAGCACCATGAATGCTCTAATCAAAGCTTTCTGGTTTTAAATCTACTTTTCTTAGATGAAATGATGATGGAGCCAAGAATTATATGAAACCAAGCAAGTCAGTCTGCTGCTAATGAAACAGGACAGCTTGCTAATGTTGTCACTCTGTAGTGAAATTATGATGTCCCTTGTGTTTGTAGGATATAAATTACAGCCAGGTTTCAAGTCAAGATCAGCTACAAGGGGACACTACGCCCCCCCATCTGAAAAAATTTGACAAAAACACTCGCCTTGCAAAACACACCTGCCCCCTTTCCATCCCCTTAGGATTAGTGTCCCTTATTCATCAAAGTTGCGTACAGTCACATCTATCATAAAATATTGACAATGATATTGTTCTCCTTCTTCTTCTATTTCTTCTTCTTATTTTTATTATTATTATTATTATTATTGTACTGTCTATAAAATTTGTGTGCACTCATGGGGGGTCAATGTATTTATTTTAGCATTTAAAGTTAATGTAGCATTAATTTTTCGTATTTGCGTATAAAATAATATGATTTAGTAGAAAGTGACTGGGGGAGCCCCTCGTGAGATTTTACATAGGGACCCAAAGTGCTCAGAAACTATCCTACTTTTAACACTTTACATTTTTTAACAGTTCAACTTCTGATTATAGCATCAGTAGTTTACTAACTTGTTAATGAACATCTTCTCTTGCTAAAAAGAAGTGATGGAAATGAGTTCAAGCGGAGGTTCTGGAGAAAGGTGCACTATTTGAAACACACAGCGACTGAATGGACTAAGTGAAACTGTGATAGTCAGCTATGAATGCAATAATTTAATAACTAAAAACACACATGAGAAAAGTGGCAGTAGTGCTCAGCCCCATCCACCAAATCACACCAGAGCACTACAACAATAGTTTCACAATAGTTTCTATGACTTCATTTAACATTTGGCTGCCAGCTCACGTATATACATACACCAGAAATAATAAATAATACATGACTATAATTATACTCTCTCTCTCTCTCTTTCTCTGCCTCTTTCTCTTTATTTGTTTATACAGTGAGGATTCTATTGCTGCAGGACAAGTGATGCAAAGATGTAACACCCATATCAGAAGGCTTCTCTTCTTTCACCCCCCGTCTTTCTTACACTCTCTCCCCCTCACTGTCTCTCACTCTTGCTCTCATCATCTCTTTCTCCTCTCTTTTTTTCTCCATCTGTCTCTTTCTTTCTCTCTCTCTCTCTCTCTCTTGCCCTGTCTGTCTCTCTCTCATTCTCTGGATGTGTTTAAATCATCTGTATTGGAAACAAATGGCAGTCAACAGGACACTTTCATAGGTGTGTGGGTCTGTGTGTGTTTAAATGCCCCTTGAGTTGTGATAACATCTCTGACAGCACACAGTGAAAGTTTGTGCTGTGTATGTGTGTGTGTGTGTGTGTGTGTGTGTGTGTGTTTAGATGCTCTCACTCTTATGCAGACTGGCTCTGGGGAAAATGCTGAAGTAAACATGCCACTAAAAAGCCACACAGCCTCCAGTCCATCTCTCACAGACACCTCAATGTGTGTATGTCTGTGTGTGTTATTAGCTCATTGGTTGCTGATTTTCCTGCCCTCTCCCTCAAGACACATTTACCTGAAATCACCCCTGTATACAGAATTATTTCACTTATTACTACAGTGATAGGACAAAAGTACGAAATCCACACTAGCTCACATACAGTACTGTGCAAAAGTCTGACACCACTTTTATATTATTTAATGCTAGGGTCTAAGACCATTTTCTTGTGTATCTTCTTAAATATATCTTTAAATGCTTTTATCTTTGTTACTCTTTTCCAAAACTGCTGCAGTAACTTTGGCAGCTTTAAACATTTTACATGCAGGAAATGTTTGAACTGTATTTCTGTGCTGTATCATCACATCATCACAGAGATGTATATATAATATATATATATATATATATATATGTATATATATATATATATATATATATATATATATATATATATATATATATATATATATATATATATATATATATATATATAAACATTTAATTTGATGTGCATGTGAGTTTGTGGACCACAGTTATACCAGTCAAAATAGCCATTAAAAAAGGTTCTAAGGAGCTCACTGAATAGTGAAAAGCATGCCACCACTGAACTGTGGAGCAGGAGCAGTGGAGACATTTTCTGTGGAGTGATGAATTACACTTCACGCTTCTTCCAGACAAGTCTGGGTTTGGCGAATGCCAGGAGAACATTACCTGCCTGACTGCATTGTGCCAAGTGTATATGTTGGTGGAGGAGGGATAATACTATGGGACTGTTTTTCATGGCTTGGCCTAGACCCCTTAATTCCAGTGAAGGGAAATCTTAATGCTTCAGCAAACCAAGTCATTTTGGACAATTCTATGATTCCATCTTTGTGGGAACAGTTGGGAAAGGCCCTTTCTGTTCCAGCATGAATGAGCCCCAGTGTACATAGAAAGGTTCATAAAGGCATGATTGGGTGAATCTGGTGTAGAAGAACACAACTGGCCCACACAGATCCCTGATTTTAACTCCATAGAACACCTTTGGTATGAAGTAGAATGGAGACCCTCATCCAACATCAGTGTCTGACCTCACAAATGCTCTTTTGGACGAACGGGCAAAAATTCCCACAGACACACTCCAAATTCTTGTAGAAAACTTCCCAGAACAGTGGAAGCTGTTATAGCTGCAAAGAGGGGACTAGCTCCATATTAATGCCAATGGGTTAATAATGGGATGTCATAGTCCTGTAGGTTGTCTATTTAGTGTATATCTGCAGTCTGTGGATTAAAATATCCAAAATTTGGAACTGTATTAGTACAAGAACCTAGAACACTGTGTTTGCTTGAGAGAGAAGGAGGCAAAATATTATGAATGAATTTTTTACCTTAAGACCAAGAGTCACATAACATTCTCTCTTTTCTTTTATTCTTTCCTCTTGTATGGGTGAATACAGAAGTACAGAAAAGATGGGCCATTAAAAGCCAATCCCTCTTTCTGTCTTTCTCTCTATCATTTCATCTCTTTCTCTTATCGTCTGTTGGTGAGCGATATGATTGTTCATGCAGGAGGTTTTTGTTTTCTTTTCCTCTGTCACTCCTCTCCTCCCTGCAGGGTTTTATCCCCCCTCTATCTGTCCACCACCGCGCCACCATTGTTTACCGCTGTCACACTCTTTCTGACAGATATAGACACACACCACAGGCAAACACACACACACACATGCACGCAAACACAGGAATGTGCTAATTCTCTTAAATAATCTTTTCTTTCAGCCATCTCCTCCTCTCTCCTTATCCCTCTCTGTTTATTCTCCCCCCAAGAAATAGTAGGGTAAACCTGCCTCCTGCACCCAAAGCTTATTTCTATTTAAATCCATTACACTGTACACAAACTCTATAACACGCACTGCTACTGTAAAAATAAACAGAGTAATTACAGATCACTGTTACTGTACTCGCATTCACTTCCACATCTCCTCTCATGAATAACAGCCATCATTATCAGACATCAGTGTGTTTATGCAAGTGTGTCTACTACTGCTCCTTCTCTCTCTCTCTCTCTCTCTCTCTCTCTCTCTGTCTCACACTCTCCACCCTCGCTTTTTCTATATTCGCATTCTTGGCAGTTAATAACCAAACAGGAAAACATTATAAACATCCTCTGTCTCTTTTTCCCTCTCTGTCTCTTTTTCTCTGCTTCTCTTTCTCTCCCCTCTCTCTCTTACTGCAGGAGCATATGCAGATGTATTAGTAAGGGGAGCTGGTTGTGGCTGCTATGGTGACGTCCTGACCTGTGGTTTCTATGGTGTTGCTGTGAATGCAGCTTGTTCAGACAATCACATAAACCTCAGCTACACAAGTCAAATTCACATCAAATGGGAAAACATGGTAGTTTTTCTTCATTATGTCTGCTAGGATCATAGCACTTTCTTTCTTTCTCTCTGACAATTTTCCCCTTTTCTCCTTATCTATTTGTATTTTTATTGTATGATACAAACATTTTTTCTAGCTGCCTTACTCTCGAAGTCTGGCAGAGCATACAGATAAACTCTTCTGAGAGTGCACTACTACAGGTCCACTAACAGAGTGTTTCAACAAAAGTCAGTGTATTCTGTTCTTCAACATAATTTTTCATTAGTTCATTACACACATTAGTGCAGAGCCTGAGGCTGGTTGGAGTCCAGTGTGTAGGGGAAGCACTTATCTATGGCTGCTACAATGCCTGGAAATGACTTCAGTATCTCTCAGCCTACTGGAGCTTCTGAACCCTTTCTTACCCTACATAAGAACTATATACGGTGCCACATAAACCAAAGGATTATTATACTAGGACTATACAACAGGGAGCCTGCATGGATTATTGTAGAAGTCAGTCTATGGTCAATGCAGTGTTCAGTTTTAGAATGTCCTAAACTGGCTTGTTCAGTGCTGTGCTCTGGAATGTGTTGGTCAATGTGATGTTCTTAAATGTGCTGGTCAATGCGAAGTTCTAGAACAGTGGTTCTCACACTGGTACTAGTGGTATGCGAAGCACCCCAAGGTGGTACGCCAGACATGCACTGAAAACAGGAATTAACGAATGAACTGAAATTCTAAAGTTGAATTGTGCAATTTACATTATCTGGTTCAGAATATTCATAACTTTGTTTTAATAGTCTGTGTTTTGTGTTTTAAAAAAATACAGTGTGGTCTACACACACACTATACTTCATATATACTTCGTACGTTTCTCCGAGATGTTGTCAGTAGGTCTCTCACGTTTGCCTATCGCACACAGCTCGAATAAATCAACTGTTATGTCATGGCTGATGGTAGCAAATTCCAGGAGCTATGACACCAACTCTGGTAAAACAAACATACCTGTTTGTTGCATCAATGCCTATTTACACACTAATGGCACTCTAAGTGTTAGCAAGTGTCAAAAAATGACTACAATACGGTGCGACACAAGTTATCTAAGTTTGGGATTTATGTTTAGTGCAATAAAGGAAGAACTAAGACCACAACGCATTGTGTGCTGTGAGATTCTAAGCAATGAGAGCATGAAACCAACACATTTAAGGCAGCGTCTGAGCACTAAACATGCACACTTGAAGGATAAACAGGTGGAATTTTTTCAAAGGAAACATAGGATATGAAGCCGTGCAAATCCACGATAAGGAATACTGCCACCCCAAAGCTCAAGAAGCATCCTACTATGCAAGATTGTAGATTGCAAAAGCGAGTAAGCCCCATACAATTGGTGAAGAATTTTGTTTACCACCGGTAAAAGAAATGACATGTATTATGTGCGAAGAAAATGCTGCTGAACAGTTTGACCTGTGCCCTTTTCTGCATACGTATGTCTACTGTGTACTCGTGTACGTCACGTGTGTTTCTGTGACATGACTTATAGGTGGCACTTGGAGGTTTTGGTTTGATAATAGGTGGTAATAGGTCTAAAAAGTTTGAGAACGACTATTCTAGAATGAGGCTTCCTAAAATGTGACCAGTGGTCCAAAGATGTATAATTTGGCCCACCAGAATGTTACCCTAACCCTCACCCCCTCATCTAATAGAAGATTATTTTTCTGAAAATAACTCGTCAAATTTGTATTTTTTTATAGTATTATATTATAGTAGAACATTTTAAAAACTTGTTGTGAAATATACCTACATTCTTTATTTGTATGCTTAGCCCACCACAAACATTGTGATGTTCTAGAGTGTGCTGATCAATGTGATGTCCTACAGTGTATTGTTCAATGCAACGTCCTACAATGTGTTGGTCAGTGTGATGCTCCAGATTGTGGTTTGAAATTAAATGTTATTATTGAAAATAAATATTGCAAAAACATTCAACTTTCAACACCATTAAACAATTTAACTAATGAAAAGGCAGCTGTTTACAAATGATGTAAAAACTGAGAAAAAGAAGGTATTGATATGTAAGTAATGCTTTATTGCTTACTGCTTATTGAGGGCTTGAATGTTAACTCAAAAGGTATAATATGTAATGTGTAGAAGACTAATGTTATAGGCTGATTCAACCTATTTTTATATTTCAAACTGTGCATAAAATGTAACAAATGTAATTTCCAGACATTTGCAGGCATTAGGCTGGGAGCTGTACTTCATTAACCTGGAATTTAAGCCAAACAGATGTTAAAATTGCAGAGTAAGTCATCAATGAAAAATGACCTTTTCTATACATTTTGTCTTTTATCATTAACTACATGCCCAGTGGCCAACAATTAATCACTTCTCTGCACCAGATCCCACTGCAGAGAGCTAGTTTCATCTTTACTATTATCATGCATACAGAACATGCTTATCTGCAGAGGGTCCAGGCGGTGTTTGTGGTTCATAAAGCATACACCAGTTGAGTGGAGTCAGAGCCACGAGAGGAACACTTAACTGCAGCTTGTAAATTCTGAGGCAGAGAATGATAAAGCAGACGAAAGAGCAGGAAACAGAGGGGGACGTTATTTCAGATAACATGAAAAAATACAGGACTGAGAGAATGAATGATTGTGTGTGTGTGTGTGTGTGAGAGAGAGAGAGAGAGAGAGAGAGAGAGAGAGAAAGAGAGAGAGAAGAAAAGGACATTAAAGAGTGCATGTGTGTGTGAATGACCACCTGCATCAAAAGGAGAGAGAGAGAAGAAAG
>NC_051221.1:18762521-18820021 GCF_015220715.1 Pygocentrus nattereri | reverse complement strand
TCAAAAATGTATTAAATGATACAGAGAAAATGTGATTCCTTAACAATTGTGCAAGACCTGGTAGACCAAAATGGTCTCCATCAGAGAAAAGCAAGCTCCATTCTTGCTTCATGTCTGTAAAAATCTAACAAAATTTATGTATTCAGGAGGAAAATACTGTAAGTAATTGAATCAAATTAGAAAGAGTTAGAAGTAAGAAAAGAGAGAAAAGGCTGACTTAGATTCAGCACAAATTTATTCTACAGATGGAATCCAGCAAACTGATAAGTAACAACCCTGATGTTGTATTTTCACAATAAAGTGGAACAAATGACAGGATAGGTAGAACAATCTTAACTGGGATGGCCAGAAGGCTGGAAATACTTGGTTACACTTCAGGAGCATAAAGACATTTGGGCACACTAAATACATATATACAAACAGACATGTATATATATATATATATATATATATATATATATATATATATATATATATATATATATATATATATATATATATATATATATATCTGTGATCACCAACTCTACCCCTGGAGGTTCGCATCCTGCTGCCATCCAGCTGAGTCCAGCGTTCAGCTGCAAATCTAATTTAACACACCACCTGATCCAGCTAATCAATACCTTTTCAAAACCCTGATTAGCTGCAGCAGGTCTGTTGAGGTTTAAATGGACAGATCTTCTGGAGCTCTTGAAGGGTTGGTGATCACTGGTCTACATCAAAACTGGACTTTGATTTGATTTATTTGTCTTTGATAGTCAGTTTTTGCACATCTGAAGAGGGAATAAGAACATAATGATTTTTTTGGAGAAGAGGTTGGTCAAATACAGCCCTTTGATAAAAAGAAAAAAATCACTCACCCAGACCACCACACTCACATAGACCATCACACCCCTTTATATATGGGTCACCAAAATGTGTGTAAGGGAGAGAGAGGCAGGGGGGCTTTATTGCTGATTCATTATGTCATTTCACTGAATCTATTTTGCAGCAAACAAGAGGAAACATTAGGAACTTAGTAGCTACACACACACACACACACACACACACACACACACACACACACACACACACACACACACACACACTCACTCACACACACACACACACACACACACACTGAACAAGAACTTTCGATCAATAATTGAGAGAACATCTAATTTGGCAGAATTCTTACTATGCTTTTACCCTGTTTGGACAGTACTGGTATTGAGCACATTTAGTTCAGTTTAGCTGCATGAATAAAGTGGTGAAATACCTTAAACATGTCAAACAGAGATCTACCTTACTGACTCTTATAAAGCCTCTAAAAAGAGAAAACAAAATATATAGATCATTCTACCAAACTGGTTCAAAATCAGAGTTGAAAACTGAATTGGACTCCTCATTTAGACTAAAACCCTTCTGCGTTGAAAGACAGTATACTTTCATTTTTTTTTTTACAACAAATAATTAAACCTTTCATTTTGTCAATAACAAAGTCATTGTAACATTTCTGAAACTTCACCAAATGCTTATTACTGCTTATTACTGTCTCAGTTAATGCCTTGGGTTTATTAATAGATAACAGCACATTATAATATAATCCTTGTAAATACCTAATGTCTGAATACTTAATTGTTCCTTTAAATATTGTGTTATTGTCAGACCATAGTTTGAACGAGTTTGGTACAGTGGTCCATATATCACTGTGTAATAGGCCAGTATATAGTATATAGGTATATAGGCTCCTGGGGCAACTTAAAACTGTAGTATCAGTAAGACTAATCTACATAAAAATATTTGTAAAAAGGTGCTTTAAAAATAACATAATGTGAATGTATATACACACCACCACCACCACACCAACAAAAATGGGATATTCCTGTAATTGCATTTAAAAGGAACTGAAATCTCTAGAAAATGTGTACAATGTATACAAGTGCACTAATGTGAGACAAGACGTTAACAGACTTTGAAAGGTCATGATTGTAGGGTGATATTCAAGACAGCTTTGCCAAATAAGTTCAAAATCTGCTGTAGTTATGGAAGACATGGAAGGCTGATGGTATGGGAGGATCGGTGGAGGTGAGGTGAGGGGGGGGGGGGGGGGGGGGTTCAGCTGGAATGGCCTTGACCCAGAAACCATGAATTCCTCCTCCTTCTGTGATGTAGTAACAGCTCTGAGTATTCTGCTCTGTGGAACAGGCCTCTGCATGTTTCAGTCTGATAATGCCCTGTGCAGTAAAGCATGTGCAGTACATGCATGATTGGAGGATCACAATGCTGGGACACTTGTTTTGCTGGCACAAAGATCTGATCTGAACTGACAGAGTGCTGGTGTGGAATTTCACTGCATCCATATAGGTGTCTTCAATCAGCAAATGCATTGTTGCTTTAGGCTGTTCTACTTTCATGTTATCATAAACTGTAGAAGAACACTGCAGGTCAAATCTGGACCTATAAAAGTAAAACTAGGGTAATGCGAGTATAAACATATAAGGATAACTGCCTATATGTATTAATATCACATCCCAGTGTATGACAAATCAATCATGACCCTGTTGGAACAAAACATTGTATCTCCATTGAAATTATTTATTTTGCTTTCTCCTATGAAGTTTCTATTTTGGAGAAACATTTTTCCCCACAGCAACAATGTAAATATCTAACTTAATCCTAACTATAACTTTGTATATTGAAAAACAAAGTGTTTTTACTTTTTACTTTAAAAAAAGAAAATGTACACACACTGGTTTGATGGTCAAATACATCAGATTAATGAATGTCAGACTCACACACAGGCTACAAACAGAAACAGAGATGTCAGTGAGGACTCAGTTTGATGATGATGTCATGGGGTGCTGCTGTGGCTTCAAAGCTCGCACACACACACACCCCCCCACACACACACACACACACAAACACACAGTTTAATCTGATGTACTCAGATGCAGATGCTATGCTGCCTGTTCCCTCAGGAGACATGAGACTAAACAGAGACACAGCCATGTGTGTGTGTGTGTGTGTCTTGTTAAGGACAGCTCTGGTTCATAGAGCTCTCTGCTTTAGAACATAACCCCATCATTTACTTCAAGCTGAGAATACTGTGTGTGTGTGTGTGTGTGTGTGTGTGTGTGTGTGTTTGTGTGTGTGTGTGTGTGTGTGTGTGTGTGTGTGTGTGTGTGTGTGTGATTATCTGAAGGTGTCAACATGCTTTTGTCTTAAAGGTCCATTGATTTTGCTCAGCTCTCTTTAAGTGTGAAATGCCTCAGGGGACATGAAGAGATATCAACCAGGCATAATGCAGACTGAATGGTGAGAGAGAGAGAGAGAGAGAGAGAGAGAGAGAGAGAGAGAGAGAGAAAGAAAGAGTGAGTGAGACAGAGATAAAGAGACAGAGACAAAGAGAGAAAGAGAGAGAGAGAGAGAGAGAGAGAGAGAGAGAGAGAGAGAGAGAGAGAGAGAGAGAGAGAGAGAGAGAATAAGAGAGAGAGAGAGAGAAAGAGTCACCTTGACCCTTGGAACTGAGTAAATTAAATTAAATTGTGGATGAGGAGTCAATGCAACTTACGGAATACTTTTGACAGAACAAGGTACTCATTATGTTCCCTAACTAAAGATATCCTTGATTAGGGGTTCTTAACATTTTTCAGAGAAGGCCCCTTTTTTAGGGTTACAATTATTTTATGATGTGTCTCATGATTTCTAAACTTTTTAAAGAGTCTGTGATTCATTTTCAAATTAAATTTAATAAAGATTAAAGCCATGATAAGAAAGAGCATAGCTCAGCGGCTGAAACAAGTTCCTATAACTTTCCTGATAAGCCAATATACATCAGCAATGGAATCATTCTGTTATCAGGAACTTGCAACTGTTATAAACAAATAAGTTCACATCTTGATCTTGACCATGTTCGTTGAATTCAAAATGATGTTTTAACTATTCTAAACTGTTCTCGGTCAACAGGTGCTCTGTCAGATGCTTTAAAAACTTCCTTAGAGGTGAAACCTCTACTAAAAAAGAGTAACATGAATCCCTCCACACTCAAAAAGTTTATACCATTTTCCTTTTTAAAATAAAGTCTTGGAGAGTTGTTTTCAAACAATTAAATGCATATCTAATATCAAACAAATTATCTGAAAAAATTTACTCAGGTTTTTAGCACTGAGTAGCACTGAGACAATATTGGTTTATATTGGTCTTATTGGATATTAGTGCAGCTTTTGATACCATTAATCACAAAATTCTAATCCACCATACTGAATATTGGGTAAGCCTCTCAGACACAGTGTAGAATTGTTTAAATCACATTTAATGAACAGACAGTTCTTGGTTTCACTGGGAAATCAAACATTTCTTGTGGTGTCCCACAAGGTTTATTGTTAAGGCCTTTACTTTTGTTTTTGTACATGTTGCCTGACGCACAGTTAAACATTTCTCAGTGGTTGTCACAACTAAATCAAGAAAAAAACTGATATACTGATCTTTGGTGCTCAAAATCAGAGAAAAATGCTTTTTAACAAGCTTAAGCTTTAATACCAAACCTGAAATACGAAACCTAGTTATGACTCTGAGCTGTTTTAGCTGGTATATAAACGCAGTCACTAAAGTAGCTTTGTATCATTTGAGAGGTATCCTAAAGGTCTGCTGTTTCTATCACAGAGCAATGCAGAGAAAATTGTTCATGTATTTGTTACAAGCAGAGTTGATACTGTAATGCTCTTCTTACTGGACTTCCAAAGAAAACAGTTCATCCTCTACAACTCATACAAAATGCATCAGCATGAATCCTAACAAAATCAAAATGGAGAGATCATATCACTCCCATTTTGACAGAACTGCACTGGCATTTAGGATATATTTTAAAGTTCTGCTATCAGTTTTTAAGGCTCCAAATGACCTGTCTGTTTATGTTACAGCATGTGATCTCGGATCTGCAGATCCTGGCCTTCTACAAATACCTTCTGTAAAATACAGAAAATGTGGGGAGGCCTCGTTCAGTCATTATGCTTCTTTTATTAGACAGTCAAGATCAGTGCTCTCTTTTCAAAATGCGCAGAACATTTGAAAATGTGTCATATAAATGCTTGGGAATGAGATCCTAATGCGTGGCCATGACTTAGTAAGGCGTGGGAACAAGATAATTCAGTTGTGGGCATGATTTAGTAAGGTGTGGGAATGAGATCATGCCCTACTAAACTGTGGCCAGGGCTTAATTATCTCATTCTGACATTACTAAGTCGTGGCCATGCAACAGGATCTCGTTTCCACATCTTATTAAGATGTGGCCACCCGTCTTACTGAGCTGGATATCACCAACTGGGCTCCATATTGTATGGATTTCTTGAACACTCTACAGTACTTTATAAAGTAACCTCTGCTTATCAAAGACTTAAATCTGTTCAACATATGAGGTGAAATCCACTTAACTGGTCCACACATGTCCTGATATTTTTCTCTGAAGGAAAC
This sequence comes from Pygocentrus nattereri, assembly GCF_015220715.1. Taxonomy (NCBI): domain Eukaryota; kingdom Metazoa; phylum Chordata; class Actinopteri; order Characiformes; family Serrasalmidae; genus Pygocentrus; species Pygocentrus nattereri. The sequence continues at coordinate 18,814,570 of NC_051221.1, read as the reverse complement.
CTTTGATTCATCTCTTGAAGTTTTTTAACTTGTACTGCCACCTGGTGGATCAATACGGCTACTGTGTTTTCTTCTAAACTACTTTTTTGATCAACTCAGGAATCAAAAGGTTAGTTCAGATTACTCGGTCCCAGCGGAGTAATACAGAGTATATGACGCTTGCTCTGAAATTTAACTTTTATTTTATTTGTTACTAAAGATAAATTCTCTGCACGTTTACACGGTCCGACCTCCTGTTGTGTTCGGACATTTATGGGGTCTTTCCATGTCGAACATGTTATATAATCAAGCTCTTACGGTGATTTGTTTCTCCAGCAGATTCTGTCAGACTAAAGGCTTCCTACTGTCAGTTTTATGGTCCTACATGTTTCTTTTCTTTTTGCGTTTTAGTTCAATCACGACTTTGGGTTTAGCAAAACACTGATTTTCCAGCTCCTTTTTATCCTCTAGAACGAAAGACTGTTTTTAATACCGTTCCTTTAATACCGATATATGCAAATGAGTTCTGTTCTGATTGGCTGCCTTGTATTGCAACACACCTTTTGACGTCAGAGTGATGGGAAGTCTGTAGACTGGAGATATATGAAGAGGCAGATGTATGTACATGTTTTGGTTTTTAATGACATCACAAAAACAATGAATTGAAAACGGGCTGTTTCTGCAGCTTAATTTCGTTTATACAGACCGTATGATGAGTGAGCGCTTTGAACCAATGTTTACAAACTGCATCAAAGTCTTTCATCTAATAAAGAAGGGTGAAGACAGTTTTCCATGATAGGGGCCTTTTAAAGCAGGATGCTCACACTGTGAACCCAGAGCGAACAGCGCTGGATCAGAGCCGGTTTATGAGGAGCCTGGCCGCTTCCTCCCCCCCGTTATAACAAGAACAGCACTGCTAATCAGCAGAGGGCGCCCGCGGGTGAGTCCTCAATGAATGGGAGTAATGGGCCAGTTAAAATAGTTTCTAATCGCTCGCCCAAAGCGTCTCTTTAATTTTAGAAAGTAGACGGATATATTCCACTAAAAAACAAAGAAAACTCACCTATTTCCTTTTTTCTACAGCAAACGGGTTTTGGGCAGCAGGAGGCGGGCATTACTGCTGAGCCTGATGATTGACGGGCGAGCGGAGCAGTTCATTGGCCGTTCGCGCCCATGACGTCATGGACCTAATTTGGCGCCGTAACTCCTATAACTCGAGTTTAAAAGCTCTTAAAATATAACAGCGGTGTTAAAATGTTTATGCTGTTTGGTGTTCATGAAACGAATGCATTCTTTTACATTAAAAATATTTAAGCGATTATAAACTATGATTTTGCTCAAATGCTCCTTTTGGACTCACTCGGGAGCGCCCTCTAGCGTTTGATTCTCTGGCTGCATCCCATCAGGAGTGAGAAACCTGCGTGATGGCGCTCATGTACATGTTGTTACCGTTTTAAACCACTATAGTTCAGGATTGTGTCTCGGCCAACAGCAGTTCTTCCCTTCAAGTTTAATTCTCTATATTAGTACCAGAGGGAGACACTAGCTGCGTTCAGTCCCACATGCTCTACTGTACATGCTGTACTAATGAATGAACTACTAATGGCTGTTGACTATTTTACATACTGTTTAATATGCAGTTTCTGCAGTGCACTAGGTGGCAGTAATGAGTAACGGTTGTTCAGCTACTACTGCGGGAGCCGAAGGGGAGAAGAGAACGTAGCTCTCTCCTACAACCAGCTGTACAGACGTGAGTTGAAATAAAAACAAAGTTGACGATAAACAACGTTTCTTTATTAAGAATGAGAAACATTACAGTAGTTACGCGATAACTCCAAAAATCTGGAGAGATTATTTGAGCCTGATTCTCAGCCCAAACAGAGTCAGAGTCACTGATAAGGGTTTTGAAGATAAATGGCAGCTGAAGTTTCTGTTTCTACACTCATTGTCCATTTTATCAGCTCCACTTACTATATAGGTGCACTTTATAGTTCTACAGTTACAGACTGTAGTCCATCTGTTTCTCTGCACACTTTGTTAGCCCCCTTTTACCCTGTTCTTCAGGACCCCCATGGACCCTCACAGAACAGGTACTGTGTGGGTGGTGGATCATTCTCCACACTGCAGTAACTCTGTGGTGTGTTAGTGTGATGCATTCAAACCAGCACAACACAGATGCAGCTGGAGTTTTTAAACACTGTGTCCACTCCCTGTCCAGTCTATTAGACGCACCTGCATTGTCAGTTCACCCTCTGACATCTCTTCCTGAACAGTATGAGCTAATCATCCTCTACACCTTCATCAGTGGTCACAGGACGCTGTTGGCTGGATATTTTTGGTTGGTGGACTACTCTCAGTCCAGCAGTGATACTGAGGTGTTTAAAAACTCCAGCTACACTGCTGTCTGATCCACTCAGACCAGCGCAACACTAACACACCAACACAACATCAGTGTTACTGCAGTGCTGAGAATGATCCACCAAGAACAGGGTAAAAGGTGGCTAACAAAGTATGCAGACTGACTCACTAGCCTTGAACCTCAAAGTTCTTTTACACGCAACACGTATCAGAATTTAAAATATCTTGAATGCAGACTTTTCTTTGGGGTTTGTATCTTTACTACGAGCTTAAAAATCCTATAAAACAAAAGATGAATTCCTGACTTCTAAATTAAGCAGCATGACGGTCAAAAGACTGTGATGCTCCTAGGCTCTAGGCTTCTGCTGTCTTCTATGCGTCCTCACCCTTTTTTACTAAACTCAGCGGCCAATCAGATTGCATCACATTAAAGCAATTTCATTGTTAAATTGTTATATTACCCAAATGCAAAAGCTACAAATATTAATGAAGAATTAAATGTTTTCACTTAAATGCAAAAAAAAAAAAAAAAAAAAAACATATCCCGGCCCCTAATTGACTAGGCCTTAGCATATCAATTACCAAATTAAACTCCAACATAGAGCCATTAATATTCTACTATGCATCACATTTCTCAAACCATAAAAATTTTTGTATAGGTAAGTATTTAGTCCACACAATTTACAGTCCTTAGTTTACGCAGGCAAGTATTTCTCTTCTTTCATTCTTCTCCCTGTAATAGACACAATTTAGTAATGGGTCTTTGTATGGTGCTTGTTTTCGTCTGAACTTCAGCACTTCGAACTACCCCTCTGGCATGACTTTGGTGATTCTGCCCAACATCTAGGAATTCCTTGACAGAGCTGGATCAGCAACAAGGACGACATCTGCAACTTTGCAGTTCCTCTTCAGCCTAAGCGATTTTTGCCGCTCTTGACGATCTGTTCAGATGCCCCCCTGCTCTCAATACGCCATCTTGTAAATATGGGTCCAATTTGAAAATTGAGCTGTTTCTTCTCACATGAATGTGTCACTGATGCAGAACCTTACTTCTGCATAGGTTTGTTTCTGACTATCTTTGATCAGTTCCATTTCAGATTTAAATAGATCCTCAACGGTAAGAATTTTCCTTTCCAGATTCTTCTTACACATGATCACGTGTTCTTTAACCATTGATCTGCGTTTCTCTTAGTCATGTTCAGACTGCTGTGCAGCCTTCTCAAACTCTTTCCTCTTTCCACCCAGGTACTGCAACATCTCTCTTAAGTGCAGAACCCAGGCGGTTGCCTTCCTCAATTTGTGCCAACTGGAGTAATACTCCACCAATTGGTTTACTGGGTCTATGTTGTCTTCCACTGCACTTGTGCATGATACAGCAGCTGACGTCGTCACCTCTTCATCACGTTCTGATAGGTAAGTGCACTCTTTAGGTTGCTCTGGCCACACATTCTCATTGCACAAGAAACTTTGGCCTTGAAACCAGCTCTTACTTGACAAAAAGCTCTCAATCCTTAAGCCTCTTGATGCCTGATCAGCTGGGTTCTGAGAGGTGTTGACTTACTTCCACTGAGCTGTTACGGTGGTCTCTCTGATGAAAGAGACACGGTTTGCCACAAATGTCTTAAAACGAAGGGCATAATTTTCAATGTACTTTAGTACCATCGTACTGTCTGTCCAGAAGACCAAATTCATCAAGGGAACTTGAAGTTCTTCTTCAACATCCTGTCAACCTTGACAACAACCATTACAGCTGTCAAGTCCATTCTTGGAATCGTAACCTGCTTAAGAGGAGCGACTCAGGATTTTTCCATCAAAAGCAAACATGTTTCTCTTCTCGCTCATTCATCAACAGGAGATACGACACAACCCCACATATACATCTTGACTGGCGTCTGAGAAATGGTGGATTTGTGCCGCCTTTGTGGGTCTGAATGAGCTGGACTTGAAACATCTGCCCACACTGAGCTCTGACAGCTTGTCAAGGTTGGCTATCCACTTCTGCTATGGTTTCTCTGGCATTTCTTTGTCCCAGTCTCTTTTCTCTTTGCAGAGGTCTCTCAGAATAAGCTTGACAGGAAAGAGTAGTGGTGACAAAAATCCCTTTGGGCCATACACGGAACTAACAACGGATAGGATGCCTCACCTTGTGCATGGCTTGTCTGGCAGCTGAATATTGAACTTGAAGCTATCAGAACTTGTGCACCACTGCACGCCTAATGCCCGTTCTATTGGTAGTTCATCAAGCTGCAAGTCCAGATCTTTAACTTCAGCTGCTCTTTCGTCATCAGGGGTGGAGTGCAGCAAAGCCCTACTATTGCTAACGCACTTATGCAAGTGGAACCCACCTCTAGCGCACAACTTCATCAGCTCCTTCTCAAGATTAACAGCTTCACCTTCTGTGGCAACTGACTTCAACAGGTTGTCCACATAGAAGTTTCTAAGAACTGTCCGAATGGCTTCTGGCGAGGTCATCACAGCTGCATCTTGTGCTGTTATTCTTAGTGCATATGATGCACAACTGGGGGATGATGTGGCTCAGAATAGGTGCACACACATCCTGTACTCTGCTACCTGCTCACTGAGATCGCCACCTGGCCACCAAAGAAAGCACAACAGATCTGCGTCTATGTCTGGCACACGCACTTGATAGAACATGGACTCATTATCCCCCATCAGGGCAATAGATTCCTGCCTGAACCTAAGCAGCACTCCAATGAGGGTGTTTGTAAGGTCAGGCCCTTATAATAGTTGGTTGCTTAACGACACTCCCTGGTAAGTTGCCGCGCAGTCAAACACGATCCTCAGCTTCCCCTTTTTTGGATGGTACACCCTGTGGTGCGGGATGAACCATACCCTACCATCACTGTGACTTAACTGCTCTTCTGGAATTCTTGTGGCAAATCCTTTCTCCAGGATGTTGTTCATAAAGTCTTTATACTCCTGAAAGAAGTCTGAATTTCTGCTGAACTTCCTCCTCAAGGAGTTAAGCCTTTGCCCAGCTATACCACAGTTACATGGCATCTTCATCCTGTCATCCTTCAGAGGCAGCTTAATGCAGTAATGCCCATCAGATGTGCTGATATTGTTACAGCATGCATAAAGTGCTTGTCATGTTGCAATGGCTCTTGCTTGTTCTCACACTGGAGTTCTGGAAAATCAGCACCGTAGTACCTCATCAGCATGTCCTCAATGCTTGATAAAAAGATGCGGTTGACAAGGAAGCTCTGTCTTTCAACATCATCAGATTCCTTCTCTTGGCATTTGCTGACTGGCCCGTTGACTACCCAACCTAGACCAGTCTTCACAGCATAAGTTCCATCATTCCAGCTGTTAATTATCTCCCACGGCTCTGTAGCCTTACAAGCATTGGCACGGATAAGAAGACCAATTTCTGATTCCAGTTGTGGGAGATGAGCTTGATTCAAGTAAGACCATTTCTCCAAATCCTTCTTCTGTGATATATTGGCTTTCTTTGCAGGTATGTCTGGGTGTGTTTTACACATTGGGCAGCTTGATGTAGTCTTGTCCATCTAAACCACACACCTCCAGCTCTGTTAGAACATAACTGCTCACTTTCTCTTCCTGTGACATGGTGTGAAGAAGGTACTCCGTCTTTCTACCTCGGATGTTCAACTTCTTTGCCAAGTCCTCAGTGCAAAAGGTTGCTGTGCTTTCTTGATCCAGGAATGTGTACATTTGAATGATTCTCTATAGCAGAGCAATCTGGGCAAGAGGCTCTTTTCTTACAGTTTTTAGACAGATGACCTGCTGTAAGACATCCAAAACAAAGCCCTTGCAATTTCATGAACTCAATTTTATTTTTCAAAGGCTTATCTTTGATCTTGTTGCATGCATTCAGTGCATGATTTATCTTAAAGTATAGACAGGTACTTTGGAAAGCATTGGCTAAATTAACTACTGGATGCTTCTTCTCTGGTTGGCCTTTAGTGGCGTCCTTGTCAATAGCACACACATTTACAATGAAGCTGCTCCTTTTCTTACATTGGCCTTCTTCTTTGAGTTTCCCTGGTTACCTAAGGTGGCATCCGGAATATCTCCAAACAGTGGATTGTTGACGACCTTGGCTTGATGATAAACAAAGTCCACCAGATCAGGAAACCTGGCTGTTTTTTTTCCTTCTTTCTTTAATGTTGTATGCAAAACTTCACCATTTTTCTTTCAGCTTAAATGGAAATTTGGATAAGATGCACTTCATATTTGTAGGATTCATTTCATCCATGTAGTCCATGTCATTCACTGCGTTACAACATCCAATCGGGAACAAACCAAAGGTGTTCAAATCCTCTGGCTTTATTTGTGGCCATTCCATTGCCTTCTTGATGTATGCATTGGCAATTGTCAGTTCATCACCATAGTGATGGGCCAGCAATACTCCGGCTTCCCTATAAGCCCTGTCTGGCCTCATGTGCTCACAACTACGAATGAGATTGAGTTGCTCCCCACTCGTAAACTGTTCTAGGTAATACAACCGATCTTGCTGGCTGTCAGTCTTGCTATCGATGGCATGCTCAAAGGCTCTTATGAAAGATCTATATGTAAGAGTGTCTCCATTGAACACTGGTATGTCTCTGAGAAGCAGTTGAAACAGACTTTGTTGCTTGATGAGCATCTTGGTGACCTCATTTTGATTTACATTTACATTTACGGCATTTGGCTAACGCTCTTATCCAGAGCGACTTACAATTTGATCATTTTACACAGGGAGGCCAAGGTGGTGTTAGAAGTCTTGCCCAAGGACCCTTATTGGTATAGTGTAGGGTGCTTGCCCTGGTCAGGGATTGAACCACAGTCTACAGCGTAGAAGGCAGAGGTGTTAACCACTACACTATCCAACCACATTTTGACACTGCACTACTTGATACTGACTGAAGAAACAGCTGCCACAGCTGTCTTAGTATTGACAGCAGGCAAAGTCTTACCAGCACCACGAGACTCATAATTATCCATTTCTGTCTTCCAGTCAAATACCTAGACCCAGCTCTGGGCCCCATTCTATGAACAGAATGCTGTTCATAGACTTCAGTTCAGCATTCAACACCATCATTCCTCAGCAGCTGATTGGAAAACTGAGCCTGCTAGGCTTGAACACTTCCCTCTGTAACTGGATCCTGGATTTCCTATCTGAGAGACCTCAGTTAGCCAGGATAGGTAATAACATCTCCAACACCACCACAGTGAGCACCAGTGTTCCTCAGGGTTGTGTGCTCAGTCCACTGCTGTTTACTCTGCTGACTCATGACTGTACTGCAAAGTACAGCTCAAAGCACATCATCATGTTTGCTGATGACACGACTGTGGTGGGTCTGATCAGCAAGAATGACGAGTCAGCATACAGAGAGGAGGTGCAGCAGCTAACGGACTGGTGCGGAGCCAACAAACCTGTCTCTGAATGTAGACAAAACTAAGGAGATGGTTGTTGACTTCTGAAGAGTGCAAGATGACCACCCCCACTGCCCCCCCCCCCCCCAACAGAACATCACTGGCTCTGCTGTGGAAATCGTCAGGAGGACCAAGTTCCTTGGTGTTCACATCACAGATAACCTCACCTGGTCCCTCAACACCAACTCCATAGCCAAGAGAGCCCAGCAGCACCTCTACGTCCTGCGGAGACTGCATCATTGCTTGGTTTGGGAATTGCACCGCCTCAGACCGCAAGACCCTACAGTCTATAGTGAGGGCAGCTGAGAAGATCATTGTGGTCTCTCTCCCCTCCATCATGGACATCTACACCACACGTTGTATCCGGAAAGCCACCAGCATTGTGGATGACCCCATCCATCCCTCACACAGACTTTTTTCACTGCTGCTGTCTGGCAGAAGGTACCAGAGCATCCGTGTATCCACTGCCAGACTCTGCAACAGCTTTATTCCTCAAGCAATCAGGTTTTTAAACTCTGCACCTTTTTCCACTACCTCATGTCCGCTGTATTGGTGCTGCACTGTCCTGTCTGTTTACTGTGTCTAATGTCTGTTTAATTTATTGTATTTATTGTTTTTAGTTTACTTTATGTTTGCACACTATGTCTGCACGTTTGCACTTTGTACTTTTTTGTTCCTTGTTGCACCGTGTTGTTCCTGGAGGAACGTAATTTCACTCCACTGTGTAATTGTACATAGATGGAATGACAATAAAATCCTCTTGACTCTTGACTTGACTTGAGACTGGCTCTAAGACATCGTTCATAGACTCATGAACAACTTCAGACTCTTCATAAACCTTTAATTTGGCACTTGAAGTTTCAATCTTCAACTGTTCCTTCTTTACTACTTCTTGCTCAAGTTCTTGTTTCATTTTCATAGCCGCTGGTCTTCAACCACGCTGAGCTAGTGCTAGATAGTTGAGATGCACGACTGAGTTGACCGCAGAAACGCTATCATGAGGTCTACCCTCATGTTCCTCATCTTGAGAATCTCTTTTAACATTGGCAACCCATTTATTGGTTTCTTGTATGAAGGCCTTTAATTCTGCATGTCTGCTTTCATATGCCTCCTGATCAACTTTCTGGTCATCTTCACTCAACAGTTCACATAATTCTTCATTGAGACATTTATACTCTACAAAACATCTTTCAAGCTTAAACAGACCTTCCTCTTTTATGATATCAACATTACATTAATCATGTTTCAATATTTCTATATCGTTCCTTTGCTTAGTTAACTGTGGAAACTTTCCCTTTCTCTCACCTTTTAGTCTCTATGTTCTCCTCTACAGCCGTTTCTAGAGGCTTTGTCACCCTCTTTTGGTCTGCAAGAACATCTGCATTCTTTTCTGCCATCTCATTTTACTCATAAATCTCCACACATAAACTGCGACAATTCCACAAATCCTTCACAGCCTCTAAACTCTTCTAATAAATTCACAGACACTCATGAAAAGAGTTACTGGATGTATAAGATCGTTTGGCATTAAAAATTCAATGACTTTCTGAGTGGGAAAGTCTATCAGCATTTAATTTCACTTTCCTCCATTGAGTAGCTGGTTAGCTAGCGTTGCTAGCAGGCTAATAGGGATGAAGAGAAAATGTCAGACCTGGCCCGGGGAAGCCTGCCCCAGCCCACAATACGTTCAATTTACCTCTGTCTTCTTGCTGTCTGAGCTAGCATGGCTAGCTTGTCGTTACCCTGCCTTAGCCCGGTAGTTTAGCTACGTCATGGCTTTTGTTGCTCCGTTCTTAGGGCCAGTCTTTTGACTTTGTTGTGAGTACAGTGTCCTGACTCATTAGCCTTGAACCTCAAAGTTATTTTACAATTAAAAGATCTTTAATCCAGACGTTTCTTTGGGGTTTGTATCTTTACAATGAACTTAAAATCATATAAAACAAAAGATGAATTCCTGACTTCTAAATTAAGCAGCTTGATGGTCAAAAGACTGTGATGCTCCTAGGCTCCACGCTTGTGCTGTCTTCTATGCTATGCTTCTCCTAACCCAACCCTCACCCTTTTTTACTAAACTCAGCGGCCAATCAGATTGCATCACATTAAAGCAATTTCATGGCTAATTTCTTATATTACCCAAATGCCAAAGCTACAAATATTAATGAAGAATTAAATCCAAGTTTACAATATATGTTTTCACTTAAATGCAAAAAAATGGCTCTAACATATAGTCTGTAATTGTAGAAGTACAAAGTGCACCTATATAATAAGTGGAGTTGATAAAATGGACAATGAGCGAAGAAACAAGGAGGTGGTCATAACGTTATGCTCGGTCAGTGCATCTTGTAGAAATGTTTAAATTGGAGCAGTTTTATTTAAACAGTTGACAATGTTTTGCACAAAATTCTCTGGTTTGTATTCAGTTATTTCTGTTGATTTTTATTAGGAAAAACCTGGAATGACTGACTTTGCCTATAGTCTTTGGGTGTGTAAGTTTGATTGTTGGTTACATTTTTTGGTGATCTTTTTGTATATTTGCGGCTTTTCAGTTTTGTCTTTCAGGCACAGGATTAAATGCAGTGTCTTGTTCACACTGTCACCTGGGCTTATTTGGTGTGTCAGGTGGAAATTCACAAATAAACATTTCGACGATCACACTTTGAAAGTCCATCCATCCATCCATCCATCCATTTTCTAAGCCGCTTCTCCGTCAGGGGAGGGGGGGGGGGTGCTGGAGCCTATCCCAGCAGTCCTCGGGCGAAAGGCAGGATACACCCTGGATAGGTCGCCAGTCCATCGCAGGGCAGACAGACAGACACTCACACCTAGGGGCAATTTAGCATGTCCAATTGGCCTGATTGCATGTCTTTTGGACTGTGGGAGGAAACCAGAGAACCCGGAGGAAACCCACACAGACATGGGGAGAACATGCAGACTCCACATAGAGAGGACCCTGGTCGCCCGGCCGGGGAATCGAACTCAGGCCCTCCTTGCTGTGAGGCAACAGCAAGCCCAACCCTGAGAACTGCTCACGGTGATGGTGATAGGAACCAGACTTCTTAAGAGTGTAATGCCTCCAAAACTCCCTCAGTTAATACATTAAATGGTTACTGACACATTCCCTGATGTCTTAGATGCTGTCCAAGGTAGAGAGTTACAAGCATGGCATTGTGAGGAAAACTAGTAACCAAAGAAAATTTATTTTTTCAGAGGGAACCCTGATCTGTTTGTGCAAAAATAAACTACTTAAGTTCTGTACTAAATGAGTCTTTCAGTTCATTATTTACATCAAAACATTATTCAGTAGAGATGAATGTGGGTGTTTGGGGAGTTCTCAGTATGAGAGAGAGAGAGAGAGAGAGAGAGGGAGGGAGAGAGTGATATGTGTGATGTGTCTAAAATGCTGTCACATAATTATCTGTCTACCTGCAGGGGCTCTGTGTGTGTTTGATATTAAAATGATAATTCATCATGATTAAAGCTTCAGCTGACACAAAGGGGTCATACTGCTCCCCTGTCTGATGGAGCCACTCTTCCACAGCCAACACAACCTTGTTCTGAGACGTTATTAAAAGTTTGAGATGGAGTGTTGACAGTCTATTAGACAGCAGACTTGTCTCAGTCTGTCTGGAAACGCTTCTAGTGCAGGAAAATCAGGCTTCTAGAAAGTTCTTCAGTTAATTTGTGCAAAACAATTATTCTAGATGTTTCTGTAGGCTTACAGGGGGAGTATATCTCCTTATACTCTTATGATTGGTTTCTTGGATATGTTTAAGGTCAGGGGTGGCCAACCTTTCAGACACCAAGAGCCAGAACAAAATGCTCATTACTACTAGGAACCACAGGCTATATTTACACAAACATTATAGTTTTTAAACCTATCATGTAGATGAGATTAATGGGACAATTTTTTGTTTTCCACAATCTGTTTCAAATCTGGCTTGTATTCAGTTGCTGTTACTTGAAGCAGTTCTTTCACATGTGTATCAGTAAGAACAGAGCGATGCTTTGATTTCACATGTTTCAGGGTGGAAAATACTGATTAACAAACATAGGTTGAGCCGAACATTGACAGGAGCTTCAGTGCAGCTTGTTTTACATTGGGATACTTCTCCACAGGCACAATTTTCCAAAACTCCAGGGTCCCTCACTCAGAACAGATCTGAGTCTGTCATCTTCAAAAAGTTCAATCATCTCCATTTGAGATGTAGCTTCATCTGTCACCAATGGGGCTTTCAAACAGTCTGAATCAGCAGCAAAAGAGTTAATAAGGAATGTAATTTGTGGCCTTTTCAGCTGTAGATCATAGAATCTGTCCTCAAAGTTCTGCTGCAGACTTTCAAGAAGCATTGCATAGTGTGCAGTTCTCCCTTTTAGGACCTCAGCTGCTTGGGCACTTGCATTTGAAACAGACTGGAAATGTGTTAGTTCTCCTTTTTTATGATGAGTTTTAAACAGCTTGAGTTTGTTAACAAATGCAAATACTGACTGCACTAGATGAGGTAGCATCTTTAATTTCCCCTGGAGATCAAGGTTCAGGCTGTCCAAGTGGTGCAGCATGTCCACCACGTTGGCGTGCAGTGAGGTAAAGTGGCGCTGAAGATTGGAAGCTTTAAAATTGGATAACGATGTTTGGTATATCAAACAGAACGGCTTCCCTTTCCGCTCAGTGAAAAAATACAAATCCTCCCTCTCTGGTAAGAAGGTTCTGTGTTCACCTTCATATTTTCGTTTGGCTTTACATTTGCCAGACGCTGCCATGTTTCGGTGGTTGGATAGCTAGTAGCCTGGGTCAGTGTGCGGTTCTGCTACGACGTTCTCTGTGCAGGGGGTGTAGCATCACCGTGGCAACAGACTTTGGCTTCTTCCAGCGTGGAAAATATGCCAACATATGCTACAAGCAAGCAACAAAAATAAATAAATAACTAAATATAACTATATAACTATATATATATATATATATATATATATATATAATATAACATTTGGCAGCAGATAACTGGAACTGTGCTTTTTTATTGGTCACTGGTCTAGTACTGAAAGTTCCTGTGTTATGGCTTTTGGTAACTAACATAGATGGGCATGAACAGGACAAGTGTCCATATCATGGAAACCTGAATTCCCTTTGGCTTTAAAAAATAACAAATAAGAATTTGGTTGTTAGAGTCTCAAAACGTACTGTTCACTGTCCAGTCCATTTAGTCCAAATATATAAATTACCCAGCAAAAAGAGCCTGTATTAAATGAATGTGAGCTCACTGTTTTTGTAATGCAATGAAAAACAAAACCATTTACATATATACACCTCTTATCACCAGTTTAGCTCCACTCATTGACAATAGTTTTTAAAAAAGGTACAATGCAGCACAGCCAATCAGAACAGAGCTCATTTGCAAATATCAGTCTTGAAGAACAGCTTGTATAATTCTAGGGAATTTAAAGAAGCTGGTAAATAGTCATGAAAAAGTTAACTATGACTGTTTTTGATGCGTAAATATAATAAATGAACTCATGGGGAAAAATAAAACACAAGAAACACAATGTAAGATGTGGGCCATTGTTTGGTAACTGAAAATGTTCTCCTCTGTGTAGTGAATGCCTCTTCCAGATGAAGATAGTCACCACACACAAGTACACCAGAACACAAGTCTGTGTAAATGTAGACATTTTTATGTGTGTGTGTGTAATATATCATTTCATGTCATGTCACCTTAATGTAGGCAATTAATTTGGCAAGAAATGTAGCTAATTAGCTGAATTAGGCATCTTTAACATGAAGAATGAGCTGACCAAAAAGACAATGAATTTGTTAATTGCAGTTATTTTGCTGGTTCCTGCTGCCTCAGTCTAGTGGCAAATGAACTACAAATAGAACTATACGTTCTGTGCTTCCTGTTTGGGTCAGTTCTTGTTTTTGAATGTGCAGTGGAAAAACAAGATGAAGCTCAAAACATTTCAATTTTAGACAATAATTGGCTTCAGCACATGCTCATTAGACCCCATTAGAAGATGAAAAACACAGTAAAATTTGGTGTATGTGCACTGCTGTGAGTCACTCTGTAAAATGTGAAATAATAATTTCAGATGGGTCAGGTCAGATTTTGCAGGTGTTTTTAACCACATTGTACATCTTTGTGTAATAACATTACATACAATAGAAAGTGTAGAAGATGTTTTAAAAGCAGCATTATATGAAAGAAGATCTGATGGCAAAAACAGATCATTCACTTTCATCCTTAAAAGAAACAGCCTTCACCAAGTATTGACTGATTTCCTTGAATACAACATGCTCATAACCATTACATTCACCTATTCAGAGAAGGAATCAGAAGATGGATCAGATGTTACAAAATGTTCTTCAGCATATTGCTTGCAATTACACATTGTCAAATCCCCAAAAGTAACACAGTCCAGCTTTAACTCAATCAGTCCATCCTAATATACCAGAATTCCTCAGCTACACCATAATCTTTTCCTTCTTGTTTTCTTAAATTCAGAAATGCTTTCTTAATATTCCATTTCTTAATATTTAATTACTTTAGAATTATAATAAGCAGGATACAGTATTTCTAGTCTAATGTAAAGTGACTAACCAGTCCAAGAATCTACATCCACCCACACACACACACACACACACACACACACACACACTTTCTAGCCTATAGTCTACCCTTAGGGCAAAGCAAGAGTCCTTTTAAAACATTCATATGGCTGCTGTTAATATTTCATTCAGAATTAAATATGAACAAAAGGGAATAATGTTGTCCAGCTCAGGTTAAATCTGTCATGCAGCCCATAAGTCAGTGTGCAATATTACCCTACTGTCTGTCTGTAGGCTATGTCTTTATTCTTACCACTTTAACATCACTCTTTTTCTGCTATTTCTCCTCTTTCTGTATGTTAACACTTTTGGCTGTTGTTATGCTCATATTTTGCTTACAGGTCTTCTCCTCTCAATCTCTTCTCTTTCCATTGCTTTATCCTCTGGTTATCTCTCTCTGTCTTTGTACTATTTTAATGATCACTTGTAGAAAGTTGTTATATTATTGACTGTTTCTAGCACTTTTGGCTTTTTCTTCAGTTCCTTTTTAAAGGCCATTGTCTGAATAACCGATGAGCATGTGTGCATGTGTGTGAGAAGGAATGTGCTTGCATGTGTGCTCGTGCATGTGTGTGTGTGAGCTCTTTTTTATTGGTCGTGTTTAATCAACCCACGCTTATTTAAAATTCCTTCTCAGTATGCCTTCCAAAATGAAAAGGGAGATTTTAAAGGGTTTTTTGCTACCATCATGCATATTTCTGTGCATGGACATTACAAAGTGCATAAAATTGAGGCATGGAAATGAATTCCTTGGAGATGGCCATAATTCAGTGCTAAATCTGAAGCCCTGTTTTATCTCCTTCACACTTATGGTTTCAGGGTTGGTTTACAGAAGTATAATCAAGAAATGTCTTGGAAGGTTTAGTAATAATGTGAATAATCAACAAGATCTCACCAAGAAAAGGTAAGACTATCAAAACAAAGTAATAATTTTATTGGATTCCATTGCTAAATCAACACTAAGATATGCCTGACCTAAGTTTGCTCTTATTCATTCCCATGAAATTGCATTTGTGAATCTGTGTATAAAAGAGGCTTTATGCTCACAGTGTATTCATAAACTGTACAGAGGAGTTGCTATTCATTCATTAACAAATCTATTTTGTGAACGTTTCAAAAGGATTATGCAATTGTGCTGGAGTGCTGCTGTAGTGTTCATGAACACAGCATGAATTATTCATGTACAAGTAGTTTTTGTGAAGCATTACACAAGGAGTGGTTTCCTGAGAAATTTGCTTTGCTTGTGCTTTCTGATCTTTAAAAAATATCTTTACTTATTTATTGATTTCTTGTGAACTGATTGTAAATGGCACAAACGTCCATGGCAGAAGATGAATCGTCAGAGAATTTGATAGAACAGTGGACACTGTGTGTTATGCAGATCTGCACAGCATACTGAAAACTAGCGATGCACCAGTCCAGGTGGTATTGGTTTCAGTTTAGTATTGGCATTATTTTTAACTCACACATTTATTTAGTTATTCTTTTCTTTATTATACTTAAAAAGAAATGTGTACTTACAGTCTTGTGTTATTTTAGACAGACAAGAACAGTCAGATTTTAAACTAAAGAAGAAAAATTCGACACTGTTATCTGTCCTTAGTGTCCTCCAGTAAACTGAGTTTAGTACTGGAACTTCAAACATTGCAACCCTATAAAAACGTTTCAATTCTGAAATGTTCAAAATGTAATGAATTTAAATTGACATTATAAACCAGGAGACATTAACCTTTTTCAGAGTGTGCCCCCTTTTTATGGTTAAAATATTTTGTGTTTTAGGCAATCAGGTGATGGTTTAAGAGGCAATGTGTAAGTCAGTGAATGGTTAACATTAGCTGGTTAAGCATTTTGTTTTTTTGGCTGGTTTTCAATTGGCTGATGCTTCCAAGGTTCTGAGAATTTGTGGGGTTGAAGTTCACCTCAGCGTTTGTGTTCTTTCCCAGTTCAAGTGACATTCTTGCAACCTCCCTGGAACCATGCTGGAACCCCCAAGGGGGTCACAGCCACCAGGTTAACAAGCACTTATACAAAATGTGGTAACTTGTGAGGAGGATAAAGAACAGAACATGATACATCATGGTGCTGGCCCTTTAAAATTGCAAAACAATGATTGACACATCTTTTAGTCAGTCACAGCCATCTCTGAGTGCTACTATTACAACCACCACTATGTGAATAAAAACTCTGACAAAACTCCTTAGAACAAACTTGTAGTGAGAACAGCGATGGCAGTAAATTAGACCAAATAATTAGAGGTGTTAATGGGAAGATTCGGACAGTCACTGTTTCTGTTTCATTCCTGAAGCTGAAAAGGCTTTGGATTAAGCCACCGCGAGGTGGGGTAGGGGTAACTGTATCTGCTAACACAGCACTCACATTTGCAACCAAAGCATTCTTTGGAAAGATAAATGTTAATGCACTCATGTGTATACCATCATTTGTGGTCTTTAAAGTTTACTAAAACACTGAACAAGATGGTGAGTCCTTGTCAGCATAATATTGACTGACTAGTTCTAGTGTTAGCTTTTATCCTCATCTCATCCGAAGTGGGAGATTCTGTTGCTTAAACCTCCTCCTTATTAGTCATGAAAAAGGATCACTTTATTTACTTTGAGCTAAGAAATTCCATTTGATTAATATAAACATTTGCTGTTTATTGCCTATATTTATATGGCCAGTTCTCAAACATGTACAGTAGGGTCCAAAAGTCTGAAACTGCTACTGAAAATGCTTCTATTTTACCTTCTTTTTCAATTTCAATAGGCTTTTATTACAAATTACATTATTGGCATAATACTTTGAGTAAAAAGCAAAATCTTTGAAATTTTATCATGAATTTCTAAATTTCTTAGTATTTTGTATATCCCACTTTTGCCTTTTGAGGTGTGGGCTCCACAAGTTTGTGCAAAAGCCTTCAATGAGTAGATCAAATCTACCTGAGAGTCACCTGAATATATGTTTCAGTGGAAGAGATAAGACTAAATAAAACCTGAGTAATTTGTACAAAGGCCTTAACATGATCAGTGTCACACATTTGCTTACATTTGAATAATGACAAATAAATAGTGTACAATCTTACAACCCCATTTCCAAAAAAGTTGGGATGCCATTGAAAATGTAAATCTAAACAAAATTCAATGATGTGCAAATCATTTAAACCCTATATTTTATTGAAAATGTATCAAAGACAACATTTCAAATGTTGAAACTGAGAAATTACATTTTTTTCTGAAAAATATTTGCCCATTTTGAATTTGAAGCCAACAGCATGTTCCAAAAAATTTGAGACGGGGCAACAAAAGGCTGGTAAAGTTGTGTAATGCTTAAAAAATATTGGTTAATTGGCAACAGGTCAATAATATTATTGGGTATAAAGAAACATCCCAGAGAGGTTGAGTCTGCACAATCAAATTCAAGAATAATGTTTCTCAATGTAAAAAAAGAGCTTTTGCTTTTCATCATCTACAGTACATAATAACATTAAAAGACTAAAAGAATCTGGAGAAATCTCTGGCCAAAAAATAGTATTTGCTAGCTGTGAACTTTGTGCCTTCAGACACACATACAGTGCCGTATTAAAAAAAAGATAGGTAGTGGAAATCACTGCATGGGCTCAGAAAAACTTTTAAAAAACACTCTCTATTAAAGAGTTCATCACTGCATCCACAAATGTAAGTTAAAACTCGACAACGCAAAAGAAACTATATACAAACAGAATCTGGAAATGCTGCCACCTTCTCTGGGCCTGAGCTCATTTAAAATGGACTGAGGGGAAGTGGAAAAGTGTTCTGTGGTCTGAATCACTATTTGAAATTCTTTTTGGAAATCACAGACACAGTGTCCTCTGGGCCAAAGACCACTCAGCTTGTTATCAGTGCACAGTTCAAATGCCAGTATTCATGATGGTATAGGGGTGCATTAGTGCACATGGCATGGATGACTGGCACATCTGTGAAGGCACTATTAATTCTCGGCAATATATAGATAGATAGATAGATAGATTCAACTTTATTGTCATTACTCAGTATAAGTACATGGCAACGAAATGCAGTTAGCATCTACCAGAAGTGCAAATAGTAGCAAATAGTGCAAAAAGAGAGTGTGCAAGTGCGCAATAAATAGGCATAGTGCAACATTACAGTGTAGAATAAATTACTTATAGATATGCAAAAAAATAGATTATAGATGTGTAGATATATACATGAACATGTTGGAGATGTACACTGTATAGAATAACTGTTGCGATGTGTTATTTACATGGCAGTAGAATGTTACATTTGTGCAGTGGTAATAATGATGAATAAAATAAAATAAAACAACAGCTCTGATTGGTGAGTGTAGTATGAAAGGCAGTGTTCATAGTCCGCTGTGTGCAGTATGAGTGGTAGTGATATCAGCGAGGTGTGGAGTTCAGCAGAGTGATTGTGGAGGGAAAGAAGCTGGACCTGAGCCGACTGGTTCTGGCCCGGATGCTCTTGTATCTCCTCCCGGATGGAAGTAGGTTGAACAGTTTGTGGTTGGGGTGGGAGGGGTCCTTAATGATGCTGTGTGCTCTGCGCACACAGCGCTGGTGGTGAATGTCTTTGATGGCAGGGAGCTGCATGCCTGTGATGCGCTGAGCAGTCCTTACTACCCTCTGCAGGGATTTCCTTTTCCGCCACAGTGGAGCTACTGTACCACACGGTCACACAGTTGGTCAGTATGCTCTCGATGGTGCATCTGTAAAAATTTGTGAGGATCTGAGGAGACAGCCGGTCTTGTTTTAGTCTCCTCAGGAAGTAAAGACGCTGCTGTGCCTTCTTGATGAGATGGGAGGTGTTGAAGGACCATGAAAGGTCTGCCGAGATGTGGATTCCCAGGAACCTAAAGCTGGACACACGTTCTACCTCTGCTCCGTTGATGTAGACAGGAGAGTGTGTGCAGCCCTTGGTTTTCCGATAGTCCACGATGAGTTCTTTGGTTTTGCCTGTGTTCAGGATGAGGTTGTTGGTGGTGCACCAGGAAGTCAGGTGCTGGATCTCCTCCCTGTAGGCCGATTCATCGTTGTTCCTGATGTGGCCAACCACTGTGGTGTCGTCTGCAAACTTGATGAGGATGTTAGATGTGTGCAGAGGAACACAATCGTGGGTGAACAGGGAGAAGAGCAGAGGGCTCAGCACACAGCCTTGCGGCACACCAGTGTTCAGGGTTCATATACATGTTCATATACATGTTTTGGCAACATATGCTGCCCTCCAGACAATGTCTTTTCAGGGAAGGCTTTCCTTATTTCAGCAAGACAATGTCAAACCATATTCTGCATGTGTTACAACAGCATTGATCCATATTAAAAGAGTCTGGGTGCTAAACTGGCCTCCTTGCAGTCCAGACCCGTCAACACTGATAACATTTGTCACATTGTAAAAAGATTAATTTGACAGAGGAGCCCCCGAACTGTACAGCAGCTGAAATCCTATGTTAAGCAAAAAATGGGAAAATAAAAACCATAGCAGTTGGTCTCTTAGTTCCCAAATGCTTACAGAGTCTTGCTAAAAGAAGTGATGAAACACAGTGATAAACATGCCCACATCCCAACTGTTTTGGAATGTGTTTTTGGCATTAAATTTAAAATGGGCATATATTTTTCAAAAAACAATAACATTTCTCAGATTTAACATCTGATTCGTTCTTGTACTATTTTTACTGAAATATAGGGTTTAAATGATTTGCATTTTGCACACTGTCCCAACTTTGTTTGGAAAGGGCTTGTAAATATTTCTTCTTCATTTTCCTTATCATATCTTTTCTTTGTTTTAAAGTTTTGAAATTATAAAAAAAAAAATGTTGTTTATTTCCAGGTATTTAATATGGTCTCAGACTTTTAGGGGGTTTTCCCTGCCATTGTTGCCCTTGGCCTGATCACTTGGGGTTGGACTGTAATCTGTAAACCTGATTTGTGACAAAGCCTGTTGTAAAAAGAACTACATAAATAAACTTTGACTTGACCTTTAGACCCCACTATATGTCTGAACTAAAAGTCATGTAAAGGCAGTTGATTTTTAAATAATGGTGAAATTTTGCGTGCTGCTGTGTTTTACTTTGTGCTACAGAAGTTTTAGTCTGTTAGCACAAGTGCTACGAATGCTACCAGGTGGCCTGAGCTAATCATTTGACAGACATAACAAAGTTAACTATAAAAGGTAGTCTGTAAAATAGCAAACTGCTGCAGTTACAGCTTAGGTATCTACCTAAATGTATTCTGGAGTATTCGGCTAGCTGATTCGCAGTTGCTTAAAGAGAGATCATTAGCTTGATTACATTACCTAGCTAATTAACTTATCTGCAGTGCATTCATTTTAAGCAGCTGTTTATTATTGTTTGTAATATTGATCTGTCACTAGAGAGCATTGAGTCTCTTATCTGCTGGGGCTCATAAAGTGATTGAATAATTACTATGTCTTGACCTGGAATAATGTTTTGGACACGCTGCTTAATATGCAGCAACAGACTGCAAAAGCATTCAATTAAACAGCCTTTTGCACAATGTTCAGAGTAATGATAATGTAACATAGCAGTCATTGCATACAGTTGATTGGCATAACAACAGACTTTGCAACTGAGATAAAAAAAAAACAGGTGGATTCTTATATAGGTTCTGTAATGAGTTACAAGGCAATATACTGCACCCCCCACAAAAAAGATTTCAGCACGAATGAAGGCTGAATATGTTAAAACTGAAACCTGTATTTTGTGTTTTTTAGGTCACTATTTGTTGAGTGATTGAAGGAATTTACTCTCCTGATAGTTGCAGTGTTTGATGAAGAAGTTTGCTTTTGTAGCACTTTGTTCAGTGTTTTTTGTGGGGGTTAGAGCATTTTGTAAAGAAAGAGTGTTATTTTGGCCAACAAGCCTAATGTTTATCATTTTGTGTTTACTGTTTTGAGAATATAACTTCTGAATGGATGAAAGTGTTCAAGCAATTGAGAAAACAGGCTGGTTTTGTTACTGTTCTTGTTGTACAAACCTCACTTCCTCAAAAGTTGGGACAGTATATTAACTGCTAATACAAAGGGAAGTCTGTTTGACCTGCATTAAACTGAAAACTTTACGTTTTGCTTTGTTTTTTCATTCCTAAATTTGGTGCCTTCACATACTGAGAATGTTGTGACAAAAGCATGTTAACCATCTTTAAGCACCAGTTCTTTAAACATTGCTTAGTAATTGTATAAAAGAATATGCATTTTTCTGTTATACAATTTTCAGCTGCACAACTTTACAGCCTTTTTTTTGCATATATTCCATGGGGAACACGTTTGAATTGCAGGAAGGCCAGTCTAGTATTTGCACTCTCTGACTATGCAGCCACACTGTAGTAAAACAGATAGAATGTGATTTGATGTTGTCATTTTGAAATACGTCTTTACATCCTGGAAAAAGATGGCATCCAGAAGGTAACATATCACACTCCAAATTGTGCATATATCTTTCAGCGTTGATCTTCCTCCAATGTGTACGTTTGCCATCTTAAGCACCAGTACGCCCCATACCATGACAGACACTGGCTGTTGAAATTTACAGTAAATTTAACGACCTAGATTTGCCTTTTCTTCTTTGACCTGGACAAAACATCCATTATTTCCCTACACAAGCTGGAAGTTTGGCTTGTCAGACCACAATACACACCTCCTCTGTGCATTGGTGCATTTGAGATGAGCTTAGTTTTAAATTCCCCACTTTTTGGCCACTGTCCCAACCTTTCTGGAACATGATGCAGGCATCAATTTCAGAATGAATTTTACTCTCAGGCACAGAACTGTCACTGGGGCTGCATCAGTCTTAAGGTACATAGTTGGACCTTAAAACCACAGTTGTACCTTTGAGGGTACATTTAGATTGCTTGTAACTTGATAAGTGAAAAATGTACATTGTATAGTACTTTTATTTTAAGCAGTGTGCATACACAAAACAATGACACTTTTTTTGTTTATTTTTTGTTTAAATGCAGGTCAAAGTGGATTTACAAATGTCAAACATAGCACTAGTTCAGGTAGGCCACAAAGTTCAGGCCAAAATCACCTGCTGTTATCAGCTGATCTCAATCAGCTATCAGCAGACGGTTCAGCTGATTGCTGACTATGCATATAATTGGCTAAATTTGTCAGCACACTTATTTGAGCTGCTTTACTCTGCCCACTCTTGCCACTTCTTCTGCAGCCACTTTGCAACTTGCCTCCACACCATCTCCTCGCTACTGTATCTGACTTGTTCAATGTCTTGTTTGTCGTCATTGATACCTGCTTTGTTCTGTTCCCTAGTGGGGGTCTTTTGGCTACTCTCCCTGCCTTAGGCTTACCATGTATGTATATAGAAGGGCAAAGAGGTCCCAGGACAGAGCCATACTGCCATAAATATAAATAAATAAAGTTTCTTTGATTAAGTGGTCCTGACTTTTTTGGAATTAAATTTCTATGTGTGAATAGCTGCTCTGTATTGTGCCTCATTCATAAAGCAGTCCAGGCTGAAACACTCTTTAAAACTTGTAAATGTGAAGGTTTTCAGGATCTCACAAAGAAAATGAATTCAAAATGAGCCACGTTTAATTTTCATTCATAATATGGGGTATGAATGCCATGTTTCAAAACTTTAACAGTACTCACATAAATGTGTTCTTTGATGGGAAATTCAGTTTTCCACGACATGAACATTTTAATAATAAAAAGTAACCATTTGTGACCATAATCATTTTAGGAAAACATTTGAATCCTAAACAACCAGTCTAGTCTGCAACCACCAAATCACCAAGTACCTTCAGTAGAGTAAAAGTTCATTTAATTATAACTCAACTTTTTTCCCTCACCACTATATATAGATTTAGATTAAACACATACATTGTCTTTAATCTTCCTTTAATCTTCTCCGCTGTGCCTTGCACACCAAGAATCAAAACTGCCTCAGACGTTACGTTAAAGTTTATTTTTCCCTGCTTTATTTATCTTCTTCATTCTCCTATTTCTGCTTGCTCTCTGCCTTTTTTCACCTGTCTTACATCAGTCTCACATCCTGTGCCATTATTTGCTGCTCCCTTGTGTCTTCATCTCTCTCCTCTTTCTCCTTCCCTCGCTCTCCCTCTGTACTGTAGCAGAATTGATTATCTGTTGAGGTAAATCAGAATGTGTAATGGTTGCTTTGGCCTTAATGACTTTATTATTGGCATGTGGAGCTGAATGTGGCAGGAGGGTGGGGGGCTGTTGTTTTAACTAAAGTCATGCAGGGAATAGCAATAGGCTTAAGGCTCTCACTGAGGCCACCCTGCAATTTCATACCTTGCATGAGGAGAATAAACACCAGCAGGAGAGGTATTAAAGATCTCTGTGTGTGTGCTTGTTTTAGTGCAAAAGTTTAGGGCAAAGTGTCCTGAAATGGCCTGAAAACTAGAGAAAAACTACAACAACATGATTTAAGGACCAACAAAAATCCTCCTAGCTTTATAAAGTGCTTTTTACAAAATATATGTTTGATTTTTATAACTGAAATGGCAAAATTGTACCCCTGTGGCTATTGAGGTTAAGGTTAGAGTTAGGTTAAGAGTTATAAAATCCTTTTAACATATAGATAGTTACATATGGGACATATTATTATTACAAATAGGAACTTGTATACTGTGAGGCAATGCCTTCAGTAAAAGTTATCATACCTTTCTAAAATTTTAGTTGTGGCTACATACAGTTGCATGCAAAAGTTTTGGCAGTGTTTTGCCATGGCAAATAATATATTTTATTATTAAGTGACATTATAGAACATAAATAGGTGGACTTGGATATGGCACATTTCCCTTTCCTTTTGTTTTACTTTTTCCCCAGCAAAACTCAGCAAATAAATAACAAATATTTGCACTAAATTATGCAGACAAATGTTATTTGTAAGTGTGTTTATTGTAGAGGATGTGTTAATACCTTAAAATTGCAGGCTTATTACATAGTAAGACTTATTATTCAGTAATTACAGGGACTTTAATGCATATGGGTTTAACTATCCTAAGGTTATAGAAGCGCAATAAAACTTTGGGGTTGCCAGCTGCCCTATAATAAGAAGTTATTTTCACTTAGAAGGTAAAGAAAACATGTAATTTGACCAGAAGTTAAAAAACTGCATATGGCTGTATCTATGTTGTACTGAGATTTTCATATACTAAACTCAAAGGTCCCGAAAGTTCATGACCGATGTCTAGTGAGATCAACAGTGGCTGCATGTTCCAACCAGTGAGTGTATAAATCAAATATAACGTATACACAGTCAGTGGCTGAAACTCCTCTGTGACTGTAGCCTATCACTCTCATTCATACAGCTTGTACTGCAGTTTTCCACTTTGCTGTTGCTTTTGTTAATTTGCCACTCGTTAAATTATCCATAGGTCCCTCCCAAACACTGTGCAGTATAGTCTACCAAAGGTACCTAAAGTATTTTTATAACATCCATTTAAAAACTGTATTGAAATTAGAAAGTTACAATTGCAGATTCTGTCATAGCAACGCACAGCTTATGAACAGTCTGGATGACAGTAACTAGAAGCAGTTTACGCAGTTTCTGTGTTGTTTAATATGACAGAACCAGCCAGATGTTCATGGTAAAATCAAGAAATGAGGCTTTGCTAGTAAAGGACAAGATTTGAGGCTTTGCAAGTAAAGAACAAGATTTGTAGTTGCTGAACAGGCGTCATCCCAACAGCAAAAACACAAAAAGGACAAACAAAACAAAGGCAGTCAGATCCAAAATGACAATGACAAAAAAGCAAAGTCAGAAAGTCCCGCAAATGGGCCAAATAAATGTCAAACAGGAAACACTCAGTAGCACTGCAATGAGAAGCAATACCTTGCAACTAATTTAATCCGAAGCCTGGGCTTAGAAACTAAACTAGATTGGTCTTGTGACACATAAAACAGGCGCAAAACCTCAGTATTCTGGTGATTGTGAGCAGTGACTTGAGGATTGAGGAAGTTCAACAGTCATGTGATCTCCCATGAGATTCTGGGAAGTGGAGTTCATGTCAGAGCTGGAGGGCTGTGTGACATTTAGGGTCTCTCTATATTTGCTCCAGATCTGTCTTGCAGTTGTAGAAATACTGCTCATGCTCATAAAATACTGTGGCATAATTTATTATGGAAATGATAACACATCATCACATTGCCCAACACTAGGCTGTACACACGTTTTTATTTTATTTATTTAATTTAATTTTATTTAATCTTAGTCACCTTAAAATCAAACATCTCTTTTGCAACTAAGCCCTGACCAAGAAGGAAGCACACAATAACCAAGAGGGCAAAAAAGAAACTACAGCAGTAACATCAGCACCAAAAAACTGCATAACCTTGCCAATAGCATCTAAACAAAAGCTATCAGGAAATAACGGCTGGGGCTTTTGAGGAGCTTGCATGTTGCTTACAACTGCTCGATAAATGAAATGCACATTTCTCATCCATATTGCATAGCATGGCCATGCACTGAGTGCTCAGAGCCAAGGAAACGAAGAAAAGAAGGGAAGAAAAAGAGGGGAAAGAGTGAGAGATGAGAGTGGAGGGTTTTAACTGTGTGTTTGAGGAAGTCTATGCTGTCATTTCTGCTTGAGGATGATGAACCACACGCTCACACACGCACAGAGGTTTTACCTTTGAAGAGAAAGACGTCTGATTACGTCCTCTCTGACAACAATGAGAAAGCGACACAGAGAGAATGATGAAGCAAGAGAGAGAACCAGAAAGGAGTGGATGGAGAGAGAGGGCTTTGAAGAGAAAGAAAGAGAAAGAGAAAAACATAGATTTTGAGTAACATACAGATTTATATTCACAGGATTAAGAGGGTCTAGAGAGGATGAATCGAAGACAGAAATGAAGAGATAGAGAGAGAACGGTCAAGCAAGGGAGAGAAAGAAAGCAGTGGATGGAAAGAAAGAGAGGGAGAGAATGACAAAGGATTTGAGTGACAGAAAATAAGAGGGTGGAGAGAGGCTGGATGGAAGACAGAGATACCGAGAGAAAGAGAGAGTGAGAATGAATGAAAGTAAGGGAGGGAGAAAAGAGAAGTGGGAGAAAAGGAGAGAAGTTTTGAGTGATATAGAGATTTATATGCACAGAACAAAAATGGCACAGGCTGGATGGAGGACAGATACATCGGGAGAGAGAAAAAGAGAGGTTTGCATGACATAGTTTTATATGCATGGAATAAGAGGGTCGAGAGAGGTGGGATGAAAGAGAGATATGTTGAGAGTGAGTGAGAGAGAGGGAGAGAGAGAGACAGAGAGAGAGAGATAGCATAAGCTAGAGAGGGAGAGAGAATGGTTGAGCAAGGAGAGAGAGAAAGGAGTGGATGGAGAGAGAGGGAAAGAGGGAGGCAGAAAGGAGGACAGTCAAGGAATGATGTGGAGGTGTAAGCTCAATAGCAGACGACGAGAGAATTAGCACACATACACACACACACACACACACACACACACACACACACACACACACACACACACACACACACACACACACACACACACACACACACACACAGACACGCCAGACACAGTCGGAGGATAAGAGGTGAATCTTAGGTGGTTCCTGGAAGACGAGTGGGTTTCACAGAACACACCCACACCCACACACACATACACACAGGCTCCTGTGTATTTGTCAGGCATGGGGCTCGTCATGGGGACTTTCTCGATGCAGAGCAAACAGGTGGATTATCGCAAAGGTAAGGGCAGCTTCTCTCATCCTCGGCTCTGTCTGAGCGTGAGTCTGTGTTCTCTCACATACAACTCTCGTTAACTACAGGAATTCAGTTATTAATGCATGTGTGTGAGAGTAGAAAATGACTGTTTATATGTGTGTGGCTGTGTATTTTTCTGAACACAGAGACGTGTGTAAAGTTACTGTTGTTAGGAGATGTACAGTGTGTTTGTGAGTGTGTGTGTTCTGTCATGTTCATTCACCGTAAATCTGACCTCACTGCTGGATGAGTTTGTGTAAATATACAATGTGCTGTGGCTCTATAAAAGGCTATGGTATTCTACTGCTCTGAGCTTAACACTACATCATACAATGTTTGGGAGAGAGAGAGAGAGAGAGAGAGAGGGCTCTGGAATATAATGCAGTGTCATACACATTACACTGATGTGTATCTGTTCACATTTACATTTACATGTAGACGCCTACGTATGCCTGTTTTATTTACAACCCCAATTCCAATGAAGTTGGGACGCTGTGTAAAACAAATAAAAACAGAATATGATGATTTGCAAATCCTTTTCATCCTATATTCAATTGAATACACTACAAAGACAAGATATTTAATGTTCAAACAGATAAACTTTGTTTTTTTGCAAATATTCACTCATTTTGAATTTGATGCCTGCAATACGTTCCAAAGAAGTTGGGACAGGGGCATGTTTACCACTGTGTTACATCACCTTTCCTTTTAACAACACTCAATAAGTGTTTGGGAACTGAGGACACTAATTGTTGAAGCTTTGTAGGTGGAATTCCTTCCCATTCTTGCTTGATGTACAACTTCAGTTGCTCAACAGTCCGGGGTCTCCATTGTCGTATTTTGTGCTTCATAATGTACCACACATTTTCAATGGGAGACAGGTCTGGACTGCTGGCAGGCCAGTCTAGCATCCACACTCTTTGATTGCGAAGCCACGCTGTTGTAAAATGTGCAGAATGTGGCTTGGCATTGTCTTGCTGAAATAAGCAGGGACGTCCCTGAAAAAGACGTTGCTTGGATGGCAGCATATGTTGCTCCAAAACCTGTATGTACCTTTCAGCATTAATGGTGCCTTCACAGATGTGCAAGTTACCCATACCATGGGCACTAACACACCCCCATAAAATCAGAGATGATAACAATCCAGACAGTCCTTTTCCTCTTTGGCCCGGAGGACACGACATCCATGATTTCCAAAAACAATTTGAAATGTGGACTCGTCAGACCACAGGACACTTTTCCACTTTGTGTCAGTCCATCTCAGATGAGCTCGGCCCAGAGAAGCCGGCAGCGTTTCTGGGTGTTGTTGATATATGGCTTTCACTTTGCATGGCAGAGTTTTAACTTGCACTTGTAGATGGAGCGACGAACTGTGTTCACTGACAATGGTTTTCTGAAGTGTTCCTGAGCCCATGTGGTAATATCCATAATAAACCATAAACATATGGAGTTATGAGGTTATGAAAGGAGACAGTGATGATATAAACATATTAGATTTTAATAATGTGACTATGTGTGGATCAGAATTTATGAATTGTAGCTGATCATAACAAAGTCTTCCCTGCTGATCCCAATTAGTCTTGTGTCAAAGGCAACAGAATCTGATTTGCTTTTGGGGAGTCAGATTATTCATTTCCTAATGAAAGAGAGAGAGAGAGAGAGAGAGAGAGAGAGAGAGAGAGAGAGAGAAGCTAGGGAGTGAGAAAAGAGAATGAAGAAAGGGAGAAAAGAGAGACAGAAACAAAAGGAATGGGAGGAAAGAGAGCAGAGAGTGAAAAAGATTGAAAAGAAAGAGAAAAGAGAAAGGAAAAGGAAAGGGATAGAATGAGAGCAAAAAAGATGAAACAGCAAGAGACAGAGAGAAAGGAAGAGTGAAAAAATGTGAAAGAGAATAAAGAGAGAAAAGAGAGAAAAAGGAGATGGAGAGAGAAAAGAAAGAGGAGAGGAAGAGAAAGAGAGAAAAGAGAGAAATATATTTGTGTGTGAGACTGATTTCTGTACGCTGCTCGTCTGAGATGTTGAGCTGTTCACCTTCAGACGGTTGAACACTTATAAGCACTGTGTGAGTGGTGCTCTCAGCCGGTTAGATAAGCACTGATCGAGAAAATGAAGGAAGATGATTCATATAGGTCAGGGGAAAGAAACGGAAGAAAGGAGGGGAAACAGAAGAGAAACGTGAACAAGACATGGAGGAGTTATTTTCTGGGCCGTTGAGCAAACAGGTTGAAAAAAACGAAATGTCTCACCCTCTCTCTTTCTTTGTTATCCTCTCTGTCTCTCTCTCTCCCTCTTTAGCTCCATCTTCTGACTGTTGTAAAAAGTGTAAATGAGATTTGGAGAGCTGTGAAAACAGCAGCCACCGTGTCTTACACAGGGCATGTCCGATTCATTCATTACATAAGGACACACTGCTCTGAACTGTGGGCTGTCCATCAGCCTGCAAATCAGCAGAACCTACAGAGAGAGAGAGAGAGAGAGAGAGAGAGAGAGAGAGAGAAAGAGAAAGATTGATTGGGGGAATCGAGATCAGGTCATTATAGACAGAGTGAGAAAAAGAAAAAGATGGACAGAGGAATAATGTGGGAAAGTAAGAAACTCTGATGGACAAAATTAACATTTTGATGGACAACTAGGGCAGAGAGACAGTGTGATTCTAATGAGAGAGAGAGCAAGAAAGAGAATGATATAGGGAGAGAGAGATGCTGTCTCCTAGGGGAGAGTGTAATGATAATAACGTGGTTTTTCATTAATCTGTATCATAGAAAGCGTGAGCACTGAAGAGGAGAGAGTACCTACACACTGCGCTATACAATCGCATACCCGCTGTGAAATACCTTAGACCAACAGGGAACAGAAAACAAACCCACTATGGAGTGTATTGTCTGTCACTAAAGCTTGGGTAAAAAAGCAATTTAAAAAAATAATAAATGAATGAATGTTTAGTTTACATTACTGTGCAAATGTCAGACACCGTTCACTTAATTAATTAGTCCAGACCTCAGCATCACCTAATGTGATGTGGATGACTTTGATCTTTGAAATAAAGCCAACTTCTAAGACTGAACTTTGGAGGTGTGGAAAAATATCCCTAGAGGTTTTTATTTGCAACCTGAAAGCAAGTCTCCTGAAAAGAGTGGAAGCTGTAATGAAGACAAAGAGTGGACACATTTCATACTTAAAAAAGTGATACCATACAGTATTTAGGGTTTTGTGAAGGGATTCATGATGTGTAAACATTCAACTAAAATCAAGAAATATCCTTAAATATTTAATAAGCTACATGTATCCAGACCTAATAGCCTAAGGAGAATTGTAAAAATAAAACAAATGAATAATTATCTTTAGCTACGGATTTCATGGCTGTTATTATTATAAATAAATAAGTGGTGCCAGCTTCATGTGGCACACACGTCTCTCTCTCTCTCTCTCTCTCTCTCTATATATATATATATATATATATATATATATATATGTATATATAGGATGAAGAGAAATAATTGTGTCAAGTAACCTTTGTTGATGCACAGATTTTTAGATTTCATTTTCTTTCTGTAGCTGTCTAGGCAATAACACCATGACTTGTTGATAGGCTTTCTGGTATAGGCAATGTATAAAACAATATTGTTATTACAGTGAGGGGAAAAACACAATCTTTCAATTCAATTAAAGTGTGCTTTATTGGCTTGATGGTGTCATTTACAACACATATGTGGGATAAGCACAATATTAAGCAATAAAAGCATAGCATAATTGTTTGAGTGTGAACTTATTGAGCACAATATTGCAATAAGATGGAGTAGTAAAACTGAGATCCTCTCTCAGTTTGATCGGTTCAATTCATTGTTGCTTTGCTGGATGAATGAATCAGAGACTGTATTGCCAAAACTATACAAACACAAAAATCAAAAGATCAGACCTTCATTTCTTTTACTGTGTAATATAACCTGAAAATAGATGCTTTGGATCTCCAAAAGTCATGAAATACTTTTCCACATGGCTTTCTTTTAGTGTTGGTCACACTGGACTGAAGTTTGATCATTTTGTGTTTTTTAACAGCAGACTAGTCATCTGTCTAATCACTATCACTTTTTTCTCTTGGATGGAATAGGAACAATAGGTCATTGAGCAGTGCTACAGCAATGTGGGAAGCCTTTGGCATAGGACTGAAATTGATAAGACTTTTGTAATTGTAGGACACAATAATGAGCATCAGATGTTTACTGGAAATGATCTCTTTTAAGTAGAGAGCCTTTAGTACTGGGCTAAGGGTTAGGCTAACAATCACCACTTCAGACTGTTGAAGAGAGCTACATCAGGTTAATGAGGCCTACAGTCGGTGCCATTAGCTGTTGAGGGCCCCTAGCATGGGGCTAATCCTTTGTCTTCGCATTTCTGCTCTTTTTCAACAGAAAAAAAGGTCCTTTGCTTGGACTTTATATCTCCATATACATAGACCAAAGATGCTACCTTGTGAGGACATTTTCCCTGTGCTCACATGAAAAAATCCTGCTCTAACCACAGACCACAAAGACTATAAAAATATGGTTAAGGAAATATGGGTTTAGGATTTGTGGGTGACAGTGTATATACAAATGACAGTCCACACTTTGGCAAAACAAGTACTGTCAGGTCCATAAATATTTGGACATTGACAAAGTTATTAATTTAGTTGTTTACCAAAGAATATGAATGCAGGTTTCAGCTTTACCCTGAGGATATATGCATCAGTATCAATGTGAACACTGCACAAATGACAAATTTAGAGAGATAGCAAAAAAAAATAGCAGTAGGTAAGGCCAAGTCACTTATTTGGTACATGAGACTGCTCAGAAACACATAAAAGCCCAGAAGACCAAAAAAAAACAACTGTGATCAGAGAAGAATTCTTTCCCTGTTGAAGAAAAACCCCTTCACAACAGTTGGCCAGATAAAGAACACCGTCCAGGAGACAACGTATCTGTGTCAAAGTCAACAATCAAGAGAAGACTTAACCAGAGTAAATACAAAGGGTTTACCACAAGACCTAAACCACGGGTAAGCCTCAAAAACAGGAAAACCAGATTTTAGTTAAAAAAAACTAAAAAAAGCCTGTAGGTTCTAAAACAACATCTTCTGGAAAAATGCGACAAAGATCAACTTGTCTTGTCCCACGAGAATGACGAGAAAAGTATGCAGGAGAGAAAGAACTGCTCTTGATCTGAAGCATAACGTCTCATCTGTCAAGCCTGTTTAAGGCAGTGTTGTGTTTAGGCATGTATGGCTGATGAATGACTTCTGCAGCAGGACGAATTTTGAAGTGTATAGAACAATATTACCTGGGCAGATTCAGCCAAATAAAAACTCACTGGACGGTGCTTCACAGTGCAGATGGACGATGACCTGAAGCAACCCGAGGCTTTTTTTAAGAAAAGAGGTGGAATGTTCTGCAATGTATAAGTCAATCACCTGACCA
Organism: Pygocentrus nattereri; assembly: GCF_015220715.1. Classification (NCBI taxonomy): domain Eukaryota; kingdom Metazoa; phylum Chordata; class Actinopteri; order Characiformes; family Serrasalmidae; genus Pygocentrus; species Pygocentrus nattereri. Next base: position 18,782,054 of record NC_051221.1, on the reverse strand, counting down.
TAATTCAATCAAACATGCACTTCACTTACTGACAATTAATTTATGATTCTAAATTTCATGTCTAATTACAAATATTAGCTTGTCTAATTACTTATAAGCCCCTAAAATGGGGGGAGGGAGTTATGTATGAAATCGGTTCCAATTCCTAAATCTTTCAAATTAAAGTGGAAAGTCTGCACTTTGAGGTCATCATTTAATTTGAATTATGCTGTGGTAGACAGCGAAAAAAACAATAACTTTGTAAATGTCGAAATATTTATGGACCTGACTGAATATGTGTGTGCGTAGTTGTATTCATTTGCAATTGATGCCATAATGTTACAATTCAGTATATTAGTAGAGGGGTTAGTTTATAAATTGTATGACTACAGTCCACATGAGCTGGATCCACTGCACAATATCTTGGTGTGATTACTGTGGGATATTAAACCTGGAAGACCCTAGGGCCTTTGCAATGTTGTTCGCTGCTGCGTTTGACTGGCTGAGGGCAGCCAGTGGCCAGGTATTGATGGATCAGGTGGGCTATGATGGCTCTTCTACCTTTGCCAGTCAGTTAGATTAGGCAGTGGTTGGCACAGATTGGCTTTGAAATGGCTTTAATGTGGCTTGGTGATGTGTCAAAGGACTATCTTGATGCCAGAAAGTTCAATCCCAGGATGCAGTAAGCGAGTTCTCCATGGACCTATCAAAAAGTGAAGCTTAGCACAACTTCTAACCTCTGCCATTTCTGCCATGTCCAAGACTATGTTAGTCTTTTCCTACTGCAGTGCCTGGTCCTGGTGTTCCTCCACCCACCTGTTTTCTGTTCAGCATTTTTGACATTGATCAGTGTTTTGTACGTTCTTATGGTATACCTGACGAGTGGGATGCTGCATCCCTCTGACCAGGACTATCAACTGTTTTGGCTTTGGGGAACCAGCTAAAAATATATTTTTTTTATAACAGGACAAGAGATAATAGAATCTGAAGTAAAAGGTTACAGTATTGTTGAACGTACGTAAATAATGACTGTTCGGCAAGCAACAGAATTAGTGTTGTCAACAAAATCAAGTTTTGAACAATTTTCCAAGGAATGATTATGCATCTTTTAGGCTACAGCTGAACTTGTGTGAGTATGCTACACTGAAAAAAATTAACTGCTCCTCATGGTATTAACAATGGAACCATCAATAGAGAGCTCTGTGGCCCGTAATCAGTGTTCCACAGACCGCTGCTTAGTTGTGGGTGAACAAGGACACATTGTGTCATTGATGTGATAAATTGTTCTTGTAAGCACCAAAAATGATTCAAGTACTGTAAGTTCCCCTTTGTGGAGAGTTTCTGCCTGTTAAATATGATGGTATTAGTGATAAAACATGGCCTCTTGTGTTCTGGGGCTTAAAGGAAATCAAAATTTTCTACTAACTCCAAATGCAAGTCAGCGCATATTTGTGGTGCACTGGTGGTCACCAAAACCACATTTGGGTCTTAATTTGGGTTTCACAGACGAGTAGCCAGAGATATCAGGTGAAAAATGATCACAAGTCTCTCTTGCTAGTTTGTGGGCCATTGCCAAAAGTTACAGTGTGCAGTTCATGTCTGCATCAGTGGGAAAACAGTGGTGATGTGCTAGACTACTTATAGATTTCTTTGTTCTATTTTTGCCAAACGGAACACAACACTTCATTCAGTAGGTTTACCATTATCTGATACGCAACTTCTAACTGTCTTACAGTAAACAAGCCTATTCTATACGTACTTGCATAGTGGTGTTGTCCTGGATAGTCCTGGAAGGTAGATGATAATGTGGATGATAATGTAGCTCCAATTTCAGCGTAAATGCATAGATAAGGCCTATCCATTCAAAATGAGCTTACATTGACATGATTTGAAGTAAAGATATGAAGATTTTGGCATGCATTTGTGGAAATGGTCAGAGTGACTACTGGTTTCCAGTGTCAGCACCATCAGCCTAGCAGCTCTGGTTCAAAACTAAGGAAGTAAAATTGAATTGGAAGTCAGAAATGGCAGATTGACTGTATATGATGTAAGTGTAAAAAATCATGTAATATTTATTTATTTATTTATTGCCTCACTATTGATATACGCCTTCACCCACCTACTGTACAGGTATGCTTGACTGGTATATTTGCAATTACTGAATATGTAATTGCTGGCAAATTCAAATAGGGACTGACATCTATCTATATTAACCATGTGTCATACATAAACACAGTTTCCATTTATTCCTTCTTTTTTAATCTGCAGAGAACATAAAGAAAACAGTGGGATCGCTGCCCACTTTATGTCTCCCTCCTCTTTTGTCATCTAACTGTATTGTTCATCTTGGCGGCCCGCCACCTTGTAAATAGGACTATAGCCATTTCACTGCTCCCCAGAGACACACCTCTCTCTCTCTCTGTCTCTCTCTGTCTCTCTGTCTGTCTCGCTCTCTCTCTCTCTCTCTCTCTCTCTCTCTCTCTCTCTCTCACACACACACACACACTGTGATTTAAGTGTTGGCTACTGTATTGTGTGTGATCAGACGTAATCTGCTTTTTGGCTTAAAACAAGGGGAAAAAACTGGAATAAGGGATATTGGCCACCACAGCCCAGGTATAGCATGGTTAAAGAAGGCTCCTTTCAGGTACCTTCTAACATGCATTGTGTCCCTGTGTCTGCAATGAATAGGCCATTGGTGCCATTTATTGTTTTTTTCTTCCTCTGATGTTGTGCGACATGAGTTATAAACAAGACATGTTTTGTTGAGGGAATGTAAGTGTGAGTGGACATAGCTGTGAACAGACATTTTCTTCAAAAAGGGCTCTTTAATGTGAATTATTGCAGTAAAGACAGTTAAGACATGAAAGGTGTAAAAATGGCATCAGGTAAAGTCCCTGTGAGCCTGAACTCAGCGTAGCAGATCAAACGCTCAGGAGGAAATTACTTTTTTCCCTTCAGCTCAGAGAGAGAAGAGTGCACAGGAACAGAGAGATTGATAGAGGGCAGAGATAGAGTGATAGAAACGAGACCACAGCTCATAAGTCAGTGAGACAGAGAGGTCATTACATGTTGTAGAATAGCTCATGCAGTGGTTCTATCAGATATTTGCTGTAGATCATGTTTTAGATGTACTAAAGTGAGGACATGTTTTGGGTTTTTGCAGTAGAAGAGGCAGACTCAGCAGCAGAAATACAGAGAAGGATGAGCCTTGATTTTTTAAGGGCAAGCACATCATTTCAGACCATGCTTTCAGCTCATCTGCATAAAATATTTTCACAAAACACAGCCTATTGTGGTACTTGGGTCTGGGACTATAGCTGTGGTAGACGTCTAATGAGAAAAAAAAGCTCTAAAATGGGGAATTAATGATAAATACATTTTCCACAAATTGGGTGAAAGTCAGAGTTTTAAACCCATTTCAGACTTTAGAGTGAAATGACCTAATGCTTTAATTATATGTGTTTATTTCACTGGAACACATGATTGAACTTTCCATTTTGTCACTAATAAAAGCAATCATAACACTACTGAAGCTTTACACAGGACAAACACTAGTCAGTACATACACATAATCAGCAAGCACAGCTTTGAACAGCTGCAGACGCAAAAATCAATTTCAAACAATTTCATTAAAACACAAAAAAATTGCAGACTTTATTGCAGAAAATCTGTTTTAGGAGTGAAAATTGTTAATGTTACACACTGATTTTCAGATTTAAGACATGTTCAGTTCAAAGCAGTAGGATCTAACTGCTCACCATGAGGAACAGAGATGCAGCCTCACTTCCTGCTCTAAAATGCAGGGGTGTGGCTAAAAGAAGGCCCTGCCTACAGACTAAAACTGTTTCTGCAGTGACATTAAAACAAAAGTGACTTTTTTGAACAGTTTTTAAATTAAAAATTAAGCTCACGATAAATCTAAATATTTAAATAATAAAAGAAACAAAAAGATTGGTCAAAAAGGAAAAGAAAATATAAAAAATGGTTGTTCATGTTTAGCTTATTGCTATCTCAATTACTGGGTTTATTAATAGATCATAACATAATTATTGTAAATGTCTAAGATCTGAATACCTAGTTACTTTTTAAAATAGTTTTACTGTACCAAATTAAACTAATTCAGTAGAATGAACCTGTAAACAAAGTCATTCTGAGTGGTTTGATGTGTTATAGAGAAACTTCTTCTTCTTCTTCTGGCTGCTCCCTTTAGGGGTCACCACAGCGGCTCATCTGCCTCCATCTTGCCCTATCCACTGCCTCCTCTACTTTTACACCAACTATCTCCATGTCCACCTTCACTAAATCCATAAACCTTCTCTGAGGTCTACCTCTTCTCCTTCTATGTTATAGAGAAACTTACTACCTCAAATTTCTTTATAGCGGTAGTGATTGGAACCAAGATGAATATCATATCATATATTTTACTCACTATCCAAAAGTGAACCTACACATGTTCTCTGAATAGGTAAATTTACATTTTAGACTAATACCTTCTCAAAACCATTGTAAAACAATGAATGCATTTGCATGCAATGAATGATTTGATAACTGCAGAAAATCAGATTTTGTCAGTAATCTGATCAACGTGTTTATTTGCACTTGAGTGTTTAGATAATGAGGAATTCAGGCAGAAATCGAATTTCTGCTTTGCATCCAGACAATAAACTCACAGAGGAAGACACGATGTAAATGTAATGTAAAACTCCAAATTTATGTCATGGCATTTCTTTAAAAAATATTGTGCCGTTTACCTGAAAAATGAACATACATCATTTAGAAGACAAAGAATATTTAAATCCTTTAACTGAGAATCTAGCTGGTTTCAGCTTCACTCCAAAGGTGTTTTGCTGCATCTTGCTGTCTATTTTGCACATGTGCAGGCTGAGAAATCTGAAAGAAATCCAGGTAAGAGTTTATATGCACTGAGAAATCTGATTACTGAGCTGAAATCCAGCTCTCTTTATTGGCTTTCATAGCCAGATTTCTGGTAAGGTGTTTACATGACCATTTGAATAATCAGATAACTGCAGAAATCAGATTGTGATCTGATTATTGAGTGTTTGTAAACACACTCAATGCCTCAGGCATCTGGCAGCATATTCATAACTTTTTTGCATGATAACTTTCTGTGGTAACTTTCTCTATTACCTCAACCAATGTCAACATATGGCTGTAGCAATATCAGATGTTTTTTTCTAGCTTTTGTTCACGGGCTGCTTGCCAAGGACAGTTCACAGAGGTACCTTAATACATAGCCACAGCCATGATTAAGTGATGACAAGAGGCCATCTGGTTTATGGATCTTTTAATAATGAACGGAATACCATTGCATGTTTTGACCAGCTACCCTATAAAAACTGTCAACTTAAAAGATGGACTCGATTTATCACATATAAAACTTTTAGTAAAGCTCAGTGAAGCCAGCTCGCACAAAAAGCACATCTGAAGTGATGAAGTGATCTATACTGAGATCATTTAACATTTATGAACTGAGGGAACAATTACTCTAACTTTTCATTTTTCACTACACAAAGTTTAGATCTGAAGAAAATCTTCTTCAGCAAGATCTTCTTCCGTCTGCATGTGGAGCAAAGACATATACAATAGCACTAAACTGTCTCAGATACACTCTACTGTTTACTAAAATGCTTGTTTTACTTCCCTTTCTATCTTTCTGTCTCTTTCTCTCTCTTATCCTCTTTCCTTGTTTTTCTCCCTCAGCTCTCTCTCTCTCTTTGCCCTTGTCTCTTCTCTGCTTCTCGTTTTCCTCTCTCCCTCTCTCTGTATCTCTCTCTCTCTCTCTCTTTCTGAGTGATTGATTAGAGGCTTGTAGACTGTACATGTGTGTTTATTTTAATAATGATGTTAATGGCAGTACTACAGTCAGCCTGCCAGAGTAGCCCTGTGTGTGTGTGCGTGTGTGTGTGTGTGTGTGTGTGTGTGTGTGTGTGTGTGTGAGTTAAAGTGGGTCTCTGATACTGATTCACACTGCATGACGCCACCACTCAACAAGAAGGGGAGAGGGAGAGAGAGGGAGGGGTGGAGGGGTCCAACATCTTGGAGAGTGTAAGAAGAGGGGAGCACAGTGAGGAAGAGAGAAACATCATGCAGAGAGCAGAAAGAATGAGGGAAAGACAGACAGACAGCGAGCGAGAGAGGGAGAGCGAGTGAGTGAGTGGAACACGTGTGACGGAGCAATACCCACTCAGACACGCTTGTTTCCACGGCGACAACATGGGTGCAGTGGTTGGCACACTGACCATGCAAACCAAACAGAGGCAGCCGTCCAGAGGTAAGACACACACATGCATGCATATACAGTCATACATGTTTGACCTGACTTCTGTCCACACATACTGCACATTCATACCCACAGGACACATGAAAGAGGACATGCGGCCCTCTGCATTCGCTCTGTGCTTTTCTATTTACTTTGTATTCAGTAATGCAACAAGTAGCCCTCTCTGAGCTCATATCTGAACACTCACAGCTCAGTTACGTCTGCCATCTGTTGAACGCTTAGCCGTCGTCTCTCAGATACATGCTCATGCATTTGTTTTCATCAGAGAGGGAGCGTATGTTTCGATGATAGAATGTGTGAGATGTCTAAAGTGCACATGCTTCGGGTATTTATCACTCCACTCACACACTCACTCTTTTCCTGCCTGTTACCTTGGAAGCGCTGTTGTCATGGCAACATAGATGTGGCAGTGTTGGAGTGTTTATGTATATGTGTGTGTGTGTGTGTGCGTGTGTGAGGGTGTGTGTGTGTGTGAGTGTGTGTGTGTGTGTGTGTGTTGTATTGTGTGCTTGCTGTGGGGGGATCTTGAGTGGTCTCTCCTGTTAAAAAAGTAGATGAAAAACAGGATAGAAATATGGAGAGAGACAGAGACAGAGAGAGAGAGAGAGGGAGAGAGACAGAGAGAGAGAGAGAGAGAGAGAGAGAGAGAGACATGCTTGATAAAAGATATAAAAGTCACCTGTTGCTCTGTATATTCTGATTTTTCTGTCTCTCTTGTCTTCTTGTTTTTTTGTTTTCTGTCCTCCTTTCTTTCTTGCTCTCTCTTTCTTTTTGCTTTACTTTTATCCTACAGTCTCTCTCTCTCTCTGTCTGTCTCTCTCGCTCTCTATTATATATATGTATATATATATATATATATATATAAATGCATATATCTTTCCCTCTTATCTTCTCTTATTTTATATCCTTCTTTCTCTCTCTCAACATTTTATATATTTATTATATATTTCTGTCTTCCTCTCTCTGTCTCTCTCTCTCTCTCTGCATTAAGTTTAGTCTCTGTGTGTGTTATAATGAGTTTGCTGCTTAATGACTCTGGCAGGTCTCTAAAGCTCTCTGGGTGTATCAGACTGTCCTCTGATGATGGAAAGCATTAGTTGTGCTAGTCAATGATGATGAACACTGTTCAGGCTATTAGAACTTGAGCTGTACTCAGTCAGCCTGAACATGAGAAGCATGCTGGACCATTAAAGTGGAGTATAAACAGCTTTCTTTGAGCATTTCTCACTAATTAATAGAGATGGCATAATGCCACTTTTCCCCCTTAATTCCTTTTTTCTTTTCCAGTACTGAAAACTGAATTGTCAGATACCCGCATACAGCCAATGTTTTCTCTTTAAAAGCTTTAAAAGGAGTTATTTTAATTGAAGCACTTCGCTTAGGATGAGCACCTAGCAGCACCATGCTAAAAATGCTCAAACACACCACTACCTCACAGAAAGAAATGCACAACTAACAGCACATCTTACACAAAACTGCAGCTTTTTATTTTTATTTTATTTTAAACTTTTTATTCAGTTCAGTCTAACAAAAACAAGCAAACAAAGCCAAACAGACAAAACAAACCCAAAAACATAAATAGCACTTAAAGTGCAAATGAGTGCAAAATTCGATTTTTAAGATTTAGAAGTATTAAAAGGAAATTTAAACTAAATTAAGCTACACATGATCACCGTTGTTTATATTTGGCTTACTTTACTTTAACTGTAAAGTATATTATCTTAGCTGTATTTTATCTTAAACTACGAGTAGTTCTGTATTTGGCTGTTACAGAATTGGATCAAATTTAGCTTCCCAGACATGAATTAAGCCTAATATTGGACTGAATTGAAATGCCAGTGAATGGTTTGCTCTTGAAAATGATTTTAGGCTACTGGGTACTTTGTCTGTACTTTAAAGTGTTGAAATATTATAAGGCACATATATACAGTGGGACAAAAAAGTATTTAGTCAGCCACTGATTGTGCAAGTCCTCCTACTTATAAAGATGAGAGAGGTCTGTAATTTTCATCATAGCTACACTTCAACTATGAGAGACAATATGAGAAAAAATATGAGAGGAAAATAATTATTTGGTCAATAACAAAAGTTCAACTCAGTACTTTGTAACATAACCTTTGTTAGCAATGACAGAGGTCAAACGTTTCCTGCAAGTCTTCACCAGGTTTGCACACACTGTAGCTGGTATTTTGGCCCATTCCTCCTGCAGATCTCCTCTAGAGCAGTGATGTTTTGGGGCTGTCACTGGGCAACATGGACTTTCAACTCCCACCACAAATTTTCTGTGGGGTTGAGGTCTGGAGACTGGCTAGGCCACTCCAGGACCTTGAAATGCTTTTTACGGAGTCACTCCTTTGTTGCCTGAGCGGCGTGTTTGGGATCATTGTCATGCTGGAAGACCCAGCCACGCTCCATCTTCAATGCTCTCTTAAAATCTCACAATACATGGCCCCGTTCATTCTTCCCTTAACACGGATCAGTCGTCCTGTCCCCTTTGCAGAAAAACAGCCCCAAAGCATGATGTTTCCACCTCCATGCTTCACAGTAGGTATGGTGTTCTTGGGATGCAACTCAGCATTCTTCTTCCTCCAAACACGTCGAGTTGAGTTTTTACCAAAAAGTTCTATTTTGGTTTCACCTGACCACATGATATTCTCCCAGTCCTCTTCTGGATCATCCATATGCTCTCTGGCAAACTTCAGAGATGCCTGGACATGTACTGGCTTAAGCAGGGGGACACGCCTGGCAGTGCAGGATCTAAGTCCCTCTCGGCGTAGTGTGTTACTGAGGATAGACTTTGTTACTTTGGTCCCAGCTCTCTGCAGGTCATTCATCAGGTCCCTCTGTGTAGTTATGGGATTTTTCTTCACTGTTCTCATGATCGTTTTGACCCCACAGGATGAGATCTTGCATGGGGCCCCAGATCGAGGGAGATTATCAATGGTCTTGTATGTCTTCTATTTTCTTACAATTGCTCCCACAGTTGATTTATTCACACCAACCTGCTTACCTATTGTAGATTCACTCTTCCCAGCCTGGTGCAGGTCTACAATTTTCTTCCTGGTGTCCTTCGACAGCTCTTTGGTCTTAGCCATGGTTGAGTTTGGAGTGTGACTGTTTGAGGTTGTGGGCAGGTGTCTTTTATACAGATAACGAGGTTAAACAGGTGCCATTAATACAGGTAACAGTGGAGGACAGAAGAGCTTCTTAAAGAAGACGTTACAGGTCTGTAAGAGCCAGAAATCTTGCTTGTTTGTGGGTGACCAAACACTTATTTTCCACCATAATTTACAAATAAATTCTTTAAAAATCCTACAATGTGATTTTCTGGATTTTTTTCTCATATTGTCTCTCATAGTTGAAGTGTAGCTATGGTGAAAATTACAGACCTCTCTCATCTTTCTAAGTAGGAGAACTTGTACAATCAGTGGCTGACTAAATAAATTTTTGCCACACTGTACAATCACTTCATAAAGTGGGAAGTTATACAAAATGTCTATGTAGGTTTGCTGATCATACCGTATCCCTCTGACTCAGGTTAGTCTTTGGAACTATTGCTCCAGGTCAGTTCAGAGCTACTTTGGCTGTGGTCTAAATTTGGAAACACTTTACAATAATGGTACATAAATAACATTAATTAACAGCATTTCATGCTGGGCTTCTTACAGCTTGATTCGTTTAGCACCATCCAAAATAGTTCCTCTACACTATAATATGTCACTGTACGACTGTACAAATGTTTATAATATACTGTGCAATATAACACAAAGAACACTGGATTGTATCTCCTCATCCTCTGAACATGCACTGGAACATTCTCTTGGTCTTTTTGGCTACTTTTAGATCTCATTCCATTAGCTGTAACACAAATATGTAATATTTTCTCTTTAATATTTGTTAACAGCTCTGCATACACTGCTGACTTACATGTTATGTGCACTCACCACCACAGATTCCTCATGTGTGTAACATACATGGAATGATGTAACTGATTTTGATCCAGTTGAATGCTGTTCATAGTGAAATATGGCAGGCAGTGATTCAGTGGTCTCTCTGCTGACAAACACTAATCTAATTAACACGTTTTGCTGTCCGTGCCTGATCAACAAGTCCTGATGAAGCTGTACTCAGGCTAATTGCACTGTACGCCCACAAAGTCTCCTCAGACTTTGATCTGAGCGCGTATCCATAGTAACAGCTGATCGTTTCTGATCAAATCCTGAATTACAGTGACAAACATGCATTAGTACTGTGAGCATGAAGGGACTGTGCAGGTACAAACAATATAAATGTAACCTCACATGTACATGTACAACAGTTTTACGGCATCTTAAACACATTCTTTCCAGGAGAAAGTACGTATTTGTAGCTTTCCATTCACAAGTACTGGTGTGGGGTACCACCCCAGTGACAAGAAGATGCCATTTCAGTGACAGGTTTTAGTACGTTTTTTCAGAGTGTAGCAGTGATGAGTTCAAGGCTGAAATGATCCTCTTGAGCTTTGAGCCTTCTGGCCCTGATGGATGTGGCTGAAACAGCTCTGAATGTAAGAGAATCATTGTTGTCTTGTTGTTTTGCTGTGCTTCGTTGTGTTGTGTGATTCCGGATGTGTTGGCCATGGATGCTGGGTGCTTGTTGTGTACATTTTCGAGGCTGCATTATGCATGTTTTCATCAGTCGCTCCAGGCTTTGTTTGTTCAAAAGATTTTGTGCTGCTTTCTGATGTTTGTAGGTGATCTGAGGGATATGTTCATTATGTGTGTGTGTGGAAGAAATATATTCTACATGGTTGCTCCATCAGTGGCAGTGGCTTTTTCTCTGGTGAATATTTCACATCTTCAATCACCACCCACTCTGTGCCTCCAGCTACGCTATGTCTTAATCTCTCTCTCTCTCTCTCTCTCTCTCTCTCTCTCTCTGTTTCTCCATTTCTCACTCTTTCTGCCTCTTTCTCCTCTCTATTTCTGCATTGCTCTTTCTCCCGATTTTCTCCTCTTCCTTATTCTCTTTTCTCCTCTCTGGCTCTCATCTCTTTCTGCTCATTTCTGTCTCTTTTACTTTCTTTCTTGCTGCCTCTCTCCTCCTCTCCCTCTATCTCTCTCTCTCTCTCTGTCTCTCTCTCTGTCTCTCTGCCCTCATGTTACCCTGGCCTTAAAATATTCTTTTAAAACTGCTTCTCTCTGTTCCCCTTTTTTTCCAGCCTCTCTGTGCCTTCCTCTCTTTCACTTTCATCACCCTCTCCCTCTCCCACTTTTGATAGATAAGGGCTTGAGTTCGCTCTTCTGCAAGTGCTTATTAAGTCCTTCCTGTAGGACATACTTAATGACGCTGTTATGTGGGCTTAAGTGTGGGTGGGCGATTATGTGGGTGTGTGTGTTTGTGTGTGTGGTGTCTGTGTAAGACTGCGAGACACTCTGTTTGTGCATATATACATTAATACACACACACACACACACACACACACACACACACACACACACACACACACACACACACACACACACACACACACACATACATACATACAAGTCAAAGGAAAAAAAGTAAATAAGTGAAGAATACAGGAGTTTCCAAAATTGAAAATCAAAGAAAAATAAAAGAACAAAGAAATATGTATCCTTTAATGAATAACTGGTAGACCACCCAAACATACTTTAAAAAGTATTCCTTAAAGCTCTAATCTTTGAGAGAGAGAGGAGAAGCTCCACTCTTACTATAGATCTGAAAAAGTCCACAGGTGTTTCTGTCCATTCTTCCACTGTGAGAAGACAACTCAAAGTTTTGAGTCTGAAAGGATGTGTAGCTGTCAAGAAGCCCTTACTGAGAACTGGAAACAGACAATAAAAAGAAAACCTATAAATCAAAGAAGCTGCTGGTGTTCTCAGAGCAATGGACTGACCACTCCAGAGCCCAGACCTCAACCTCACTGAATGTGAGAAACAGAAAATCCAACCAGGTTCTAAGACAGAACTTTGGAGGTGTGGTAAAATGTCCCTGCAGATTTTGTTGAAAAAATGAAAGCAAGTCTCTGGAAAAATAAAAGGGTGGAGACAATAAATATTAAACAATATTATATTACAGTTGGGGCCCTGCGATGGACTGGCGACCTGTCCAGGGTGTATCCTGCCTTCCGCCCGAAGATAGGCTCCAGCATCCCCCCGTGACCCTGACGGAGAAGCGGCTTAGAAAATGGATGGATGGATGGATGGATATTACAGTTGGGTGTGTGTGTGTGTGTGTGTGTGTGTGTGTTTGTGTGTGTGTCTGTGGGGGTGGGTGGACTGGTACAAAGGTGTGTGCACATTTGTGTGTAAGGCATGAGAGAGAGTTTCTCTAGTGATGATGTACAGTATGCAGCAGTCTGTATTTTAACTCCATCTGGAGACACTTCAGTATTCATAACTCAGTGTTCATAATTCATTACCTCAGTATAAGCAACATTGTTTCTATGCCTTTGTTACAAAAAACAGGGTGAAAAGCTGCACTGTAAAAAATGAGAAAGGATAGACATTGAATGAAGTAGTTGTGAGATTTAAAGGAATAAACTTTGCTTTTGCTTATCTGAATTGTTATTTTGCTTTGCCTCGTTTTAATCAAAATATTTTTTTGACTTAACAGTATGTTAAGTTTTTGAATAAACAGTTAAAAGACTGAGGCTACACAAAGTCCATGTCTTAGGTTGAAAGATGACATATGTTATAAAGTCCCAAATGTAGTGTTGTACTAGAGTCTGAACTCAGTCTCAAGACCATGAACTAACGACCTTCGTCGCGTCTCAGTCTTGACATAGTTTGGACTCAGTCTTCTCTCTGTCTTAGAGTAAAGTGGACTTGGAAATTCTCCATACTAGCTGAGCACAGCGCCTCTGTCTGAAAGCTGAACTTTTTTTCATCGTCACAGAATTACTGAATTTAAACAAAACCTGCAAACAGAATAAAACAGTCCTTTGTCAACATGTTGAAATAAAATCTTTTTGCTGTTTGTTGATAATCTAATTGATTCCTTTTTGAAGCCTAATTGGGTATTATTTGCTGATGTTTATTGGTTCCAACATTCAAACATCCCCTGAGAGCAGATCATAATGTTTATTATTACTATGTTTTCATCTACTAATAAAAAATGGATATGTACTGTGTGGTTTAGATTCAGACTTTAGGAGGTGATTCTGAATAAGTTTTAGAGAAGATGAAACAGAGACCGTCTTCACCATTCTATCACTGCCATCAATTGTAGATGATTATTATTCATTAATATTTATCATGTCTAATGAAAGACAAATATACACCGCTCAAAAAAATAAAGGGAACACTTAAACAACACAGTATAACTCCAAGTAAATCAAACTTCTGTGAAATCAAACTGTCCACTTAGGAAGCAACACTGATTGACAATCAATTTCACAGCTGTTGTGGAAATGGAAAGGCAAGAGGTGGAAACTATTGGCGATTAGCAAGACACTCAATAAAGGAATGGTTCTGCAGGTGGGGACCACAGACCACTTCTCAGTACCTTTCTGCTTTCTGGCTGATGTTTTGGTCACTTTTGAATGTTGCTGGTGTTTTCACACTCGTGGTAGCATGAGATGGACTCTACAACCCACACAAGTGGCTCAGGTAGTGCAGCTCTTCCAGGATGGCACATCAATGTGAGCTGTGGCAAGAAGGTTTGCTGTGTCTGTCAGCGTAGTGTCCAGAGCACTGCCAGAGCCCTGCAAAATTACCTCCAGCAGGCCACAAATGTGCATGTGTCTGCACAAACGGTTAGAAACCGACTCCATGAGGATGGTATGAGGGCCCAACATCCACAGATGGGGGTTGTGCTCACAGCCCAGCAACGTGCAGGACGCTTGGCATTTGCCAGAGAACACCAGGATTGGCAAATTCGCCACTGGCGCCCTGTGCTCTTCACAGATGAAAGCAGGTTCACACTGAGCACATGTGACAGACGTGACAGAGTCTGGAGACGCCGTGGAGAGCGATCTGCTGCCTGCAACATCCTTCAGCATGACCCGTTTGTCAGTGGGTCAATAATGGTGTGGGGTGGCATTTCTTTGGAGGGCCGCACAGCCCTCCATGTGCTCGTCAGAGGTAGCCTGACTGCCATTAGGTACTGAGATGAAATCCTCAGACCCCTTGTGAGACCGTATGCTGGTGCGGTTGGCCCTGGGTTCCTCCTAATGCAGGACAATGCTAGACCTCATGTGGCTGGAGTGTGTCAGCAGTTCCTGCAAGATGAAGGCATTGAAGCTATGGACTGGCCCGTCCGTTCCCCAGACCTGAATCTGATTGAGCACATCTGGGACATCATGTCTCGCTCCATCCACCAACGCCACGTTGCACCACAGACAGTCCAGGAGTTGGCAGATGCTTTAGTCCAGGTCTGGGAGGAGATCCCTCAGGAGACCAGTCACCACCTCATCAGGAGCATGCCCAGGCATTGTAGGGAGGTCATACAGGCATGTGGAGGCCACACACAATACTGAGCCTCATTTTGACTTGTTTTAAGGACATTACATCAAAGTTGGATCAGCCTGTCGTGTGTTTTTCCACTTTAATTTTGTGTGTGACTCCAAATCCAGGCCTCCATTGGTTAATAAATTTGATTTCCATTGATGATTTTTTTGTGATTTTGTTGTCAGCACATTCAACTTTGTACAGAACAAAATATTCAATGAGAATATTTCATTCATTCAGATCTAGGATGTGTTATTTGAATGTTCCCTTTATTTTTTTGAGCAGTGTACAATGAAAGTCTTTGTCTTGACTCGGACTCAATGTGTCCAAGTCTTGGTCTTGACTTGAATTCTCCTCTAGCAGTGTTTACTACAACACTACAACAGGAGTGATGATGGAACTCTTCTTTGAAAGTACCAAGTACATGATTTCACATCACAAACATGAAGTGATTGAAGTGTGAACAAGGCGTGCAGTAAGTGAACGCTGTGTTGTGTGCGTGACCTCACAACACACTACTGTGTTAATTGGTACTAGTGATCTACACCCACTGACCACTTTATGAGAAACTGGAAATTCTTGGACAGTGGCCTTGCAGTGACACTGACTCATAAAAACTGTAGTAAAGCTCTAGAAACTTTTACCAGCACCACACGCACCACTATACCACTAATACATCAGTGTCACCGCTCTGCTCAGAGAATGACTGCTGATGAATGAGGTAGAGGGAGAATAATAAATTGTGCAAGACAACAGATGGACTCCTACATATTAGACCTATGAGTTAGGTCGGCCTCATAAAGTGGTCAGTGAGTTGAATTGATTAAAGATGCTTCTCAGAAAGTAGATGGTGAGTATAAAATATGAAGAAATATAAACTCTTATTACCTAAATCTTATTGTTCTTAATTCCTTATAGACTCATATTGTTGAGCTGTCTTCTTACAGTGGAAGGATGGACAGAAACACAAAAAAAATTAGTTTTTCAGATCTGAAGCAAGAGTGGAGCTTGATTTCTCTTCTTTCTCAAAGATGAAACCAAGTCTTGTTGTTAGAAGTCTTTTAATCATTTTTGAAATGTGTGTGCATAGTATAGACCATTTACTCACTATGAAATATTTATGAAATATAAAGGGCAGCTGGCATTTTCAAATAGCTTCATAATATTTTAAAACTGACAGAGAGCAGAGAGAGTGAGAGAGAGATACACGGTCAAGGAAAGATACAACCCTAATTCCAATGAAGTTGGGACGTTGTGTAAAACATAAATAAAAACAGAATACGATGATTTGCAAATCCTTTTCAACCTATATTCAATTGAATACACTACAGAGACAAGATATTTAATGTTCAAACGGATAAACTTTATTGTTTTTTGCAAATATTCACTCATTTTGAATTTGATGCCTGCAACATGTTCCAAAGAAGTTGGGACAGGGGCATGTTTACGACTGTGTTACATCACCTTTCCTTTTAACAACACTCAGTAAGCGTTTGGGAACTGAGGACACTAATTGTTGAAGCTTTGTAGGTGGAATTCTTTCCCATTCTTGCTTGATGTACAACTTCAGTTGTTCAACAGTCCGGGGTCTCCGTTGTCGTATTTTGCGCTTCATAATGCGCCACACATTTTCAATGGGAGACAGGTCTGGACTGCAGGCAGGCCAGTCTAGTACCTGCACTCTTTTACTACGAAGCCATGCTGTTGTAACACGTGCAGAATGTGGCTTGGCATTGTCTTGCTGAAATTAGCAGGGACATCCCTGAAAAAGACGCTGCTTGGATGGCAGCATATGTTGCTCCAAAACCTGTATGTACCTTTCAGCATTAATGGTGCCTTCACAGATGTGCAAGTTACCCCTGCCATGGGCACTAACACACCCCCACACCATCAGAGATGCTGGCTTTTGAACTTTGTGCTGATAACAATCCAGACAGTCCTTTTCCTCTTTGGCCCAGAAGACACGACGTCCATGATTTCCAAAAACAATTTGAAATGTGGACTCGTCAGACCACAGGACACTTTTCCACTTTGCGTCAGTCCATCTCAGATGAGCTCGGGCCCAAGAAGCCGGCGGCGTTTCTGGGTGTTGTTGATATGTGGCTTTCGCTTTGCATGGCAGAGTTTTAACTTGCACTTGTAGATGGAGCGACGAACTGTGTTCACTGACAGTGGTTTTCTGAAGTGTTCCTGAGCCCATGTGGTAATATCCATTACAGAATGATGTCGGTTTTTAATGCAGTGCCGCCTGAGGGATCGAAGGTCACTGGCATTCAATGTCCTTTCTGCCTTGCTGCTTGCAGAGATTTCTTCAGATTCTCTGAATCTTTTGATGATATTATGGACTGTAGATGATGAAATCCCTAAATTCCTTGCAATTGCGCATTGAGAAACGTTGTTCATAAACTGTTGGACTATTTGCTCACACAGTTGTTCACAAAGTGATGAACCTCGCCCCGTCCTTGCTTGTGAATGACTGAGCCTTTCAGGGATGCTCCCTTTATACCCAATCATGACACTCACCTGTTTCCAATTAACCTGTTCACCTCTGGAATGTTCCAAACAGGTGTTTTTTGAGCATTCCTCAACTTTCCCAGTCTTTTGTTGCCCCTGTCCCAACTTCTTTGGAACGTGTTGCAGGCATCAAATTCCAAATGAGTGAATATTTGCAAAAAACAATAAAGTTTATCTGTTTCAACATTAAATATCTTGTCTTTGTAGTTGTATTCAGTTGAATATAGGTTGAAAAGGATTTGCAAATTGTCGTATTCCTTTTTTTATTTATGTTTTACACAACGTCCCAACTTCATTGGAATTGGGGTTGTATATAGAATATATGAGAGAATACAGTGGCTGCATGTCTATCTGATCCTGAGCACACGCACTGTTTGAGTCGCCTCTGTACTGTAATGCACAGATTATGTTAATTCAGATTATGCAAAACAAGCACTTTATAACCAGGATTACTGGGATAAATATAAGTACTGCTGTAGAGAGGAGAGAAGAGAGAGAGCAGAAAGGAGAGAGAGCAGAGTTATATTGGGAAAGTGTATAATAAGCCCTTCATTATGTGAAGTACCTATAGAGAGCATTAAATGCTAATGTATGTGTTATGTAATAGGAGTCAGTGTCTGTATACAGTATATATACATATGTGCATGTGGAGGCAGGATATTCTATATTCTATAAATAGAGCTTATAAAGTCTCAATTTAAGTGATATTGTACCTTTTTTGGTGAAATCTAAAAATGCCAGCTTTACATTTTGGGACAATAATGTGACAAATAGAAAAGGTTCAGAAAAATATAATAATTTACACTGAAGTTAAGAATCGTCTCCTTTCTTACATAAAGTCCCCATTTTGTAAGTTTCGTTCTAACAATGATAAGATAAATGAATATGCACTCACTGGCCATTTTGTTGGTCAGGACCTACAGGACCACCACAAAGTAGGTATTATTTGGGTGGTGGATCATTCTAAGTACTTTAGTGACACTGATGTGGTGGTGGTGTGTTAGTCTGGGTTGTGCTGGTATGAGTGGATCAGTCACACTTTGTTGGTCCATCTTATAGATGTAAAGTTAGAGATGATAACTCATCTGTTGTAACGGCTAGTTTTATACATGGAGAAAAGGGGCACTACACAGGTATACTTCACAACTGAAGGTGCAAACCACATAGGGACAAAACTAACCTTAAAGCAGCACTATGAAAGATATTTTGTTAAAATTAAAAAAAAGTATCATTACTGGGCCAGGAAAAAAGTCTAAAACATGTTTTGTGTGTGTGTGTGTGTGCACTACTGTAAGTCACAGTGTGAAGCCTAAAAAATTATTTGAAAGTCAGAAGTGTCTGGTCGAATGTTGCAGGAGTATTTTAAACTACATCATACATCGTTACATAGTAAGGTTACATATACAGGCTCAAAAAAGAAGATCTGACATGATGTTTAGATCTCAAATGCTAAATCAATATTATACTAATGAAGATATGATGACATTCACATTCACAGTAAATTATTCATGTATATCTTTAGTTGACATGTCCTTCAGCAAGTATTGAGATCTCTCTGGAGTGCACTTTAAACCATTATCAGATTCATCAATCATCGGATTCATCTGTGAAGTGGAACGTGTAACGGTGGGGAGCGAGGAGGTGGACGCATACGCTGAGATAAGCGACTTTTATTATGGGCAAATCCAGGGTCATGGTCAAAACGTTCTAGGTTCAAACAGCCAACACGAACAGATCGGGTTGCAGACATGATAAACTACACAGAACCTCAAACAAGAACCAAACACGAGAATACAATACATACATCCAACAAACAAAGGGCCAGACTGGGATTAAAACAAAGAGCACATGGACTAGACCAAAACACAACACATGGACAAAACTGGGAGGGGCCAATCACGACTTTTTTAAGTATATTTAAAAAGCTTTGACTCAGGACAGAGTTTACTGAGTCAATGTAAATTGACTGGGAGGGGCCAATCGTGACAGATACAATTATGATCCCTTAATCTTATCACCCAGCACATATTATAGCTTTTGGACCAGAACCTTCAGTGGTGAACCATAATTTAGTATTGTTTTTTGTGTGTGTCATGTACATTGTGCTTCTACGTGCATGTTTATAGTGTTCTCTCTTAACAGGCTCATAGGGAGTCCAACACAATGATGGTGCTCCTTAAGCGATACCTGATGGGAGTAAATGAATGTCAGTTATAGTTCTTTGTCCCCATCTAGTGGTCAATGTGCAGCATTGCTGTGAGATAAATTACTTCAAACAGACCT